>NC_048582.1:320000-382500 GCF_013265735.2 Oncorhynchus mykiss | reverse complement strand
GGCTATGAGGCTGTACCTTGTTATACTGTGGCTATGAGACTGTACCTTGTTATACTACAGTACTGTGGCTATGAGACTGTACCTTGTTATACTGCAGTACTGTGGCTATGAGGCTGTACCTTGTTATACTGCAGTACTGTGGCTATGAGACTGTACCTTGTTATACTGCAGTACTGTGGCTATGAGGCTGTACCTTGTTATACTACAGTACTGTGGCTATGAGACTGTACCTTGTTATACTGCAGTACTGTGGCTATGAGACTGTACCTTGTTATACTGCAGTACTGTGGCTATGAGACTGTACCTTGTTATACTGCAGTACTGTGGCTATGAGGCTGTACCTTGTTATACTGCAGTACTGTGGCAATGAGGCTGTACCTTGTTATACTGTGGCTATGAGACTGTACCTTGTTATACTGTGGCTATGAGGCTGTACCTTGTTATACTGCAGTACTGTGGCTATGAGGCTGTACCTTGTTATACTGCAGTACTGTGGCTATGAGGCTGTACCTTGTTATACTGCAGTACTGTGGCTATGAGACTGTACCTTGTTATACTGTGGCTATGAGACTGTACCTTGTTATACTGCAGTACTGTGGCTATGAGGCTGTACCTTGTTATACTGCAGTACTGTGGCTATGAGACTGTACCTTGTTATACTGCAGTACTGTGGCTATGAGACTGTACCTTGTTATACTGCAGTACTGTGGCTATGAGACTGTACCTTGTTATACTGTGGCTATGAGGCTGTACCTTGTTATATTGTGGCTATGAGACTGTACCTTGATATACTGCAGTACTGTGGCTATGAGACTGTACCTTGTTATACTGCAGTACTGTGGCTATGAGGCTGTACCTTGTTATACTGCAGTACTGTGGCTATGAGACTGTACCTTGTTATACTGTTGCTATGAGGCTGTACCTTGTTATACTACAGTACTGTGGCTATGAGGCTGTACCTTGTTATACTGTGGCTATGAGACTGTACCTTGTTATACTGCAGTACTGTGGCTATGAGACTGTACCTTGTTATACTGCAGTACTGTGGCTATGAGGCTGTACCTTGTTATACTGCAGTACTGTGGTTATGAGACTGTACCTTGTTATACTGTGGCTATGAGACTGTACCTTGTTATACTGCAGTACTGTGGCTATGAGACTGTACCTTGTTATACTGCAGTACTGTGGCTATGAGGCTGTACCTTGTTATACTGCAGTACTGTGGCTATGAGACTGTACCTTGTTATACTGTGGCTATGAGGCTGTACCTTGTTATACTACAGTACTGTGGCTATGAGGCTGTACCTTGTTATACTGTGGCTATGAGACTGTACCTTGTTATACTGCAGTACTGTGGCTATGAGACTGTACCTTGTTATACTGCAGTACTGTGGCTATGAGGCTGTACCTTGTTATACTGCAGTACTGTGGCTATGAGGCTGTACCTTGTTATACTGTGGCTATGAGACTGTACCTTGTTATACTACAGTACTGTGGCTATGAGACTGTACCTTGTTATACTGCAGTACTGTGGCTATGAGACTGTACCTTGTTATACTGCAGTACTGTGGCTATGAGACTGTACCTTGTTATACTGCAGTACTGTGGCTATGAGGCTGTACCTTGTTATACTGCAGTACTGTGGCTATGAGGCTGTACCTTGTTAAACTGTGGCTATGAGACTGTACCTTGTTATACTACAGTACTGTGGCTATGAGGCTGTACCTTGTTATACTGCAGTACTGTGGCTATGAGACTGTACCTTGTTATACTGCAGTACTGTGGCTATGAGGCTGTACCTTGTTATACTGCAGTACTGTGGCTATGAGGCTGTACCTTGTTATACTGCAGTACTGTGGCTATGAGGCTGTACCTTGTTATACTGCAGTACTGTGGCTATGAGTCTGTACCTTGTTATACTGCAGTACTGTGGCTATGAGACTGTACCTTGTTATACTGCAGTACTGTGGCTATGAGACTGTACCTTGTTATACTGTGGCTATGAGGCTGCACCTTGTTATACTACACCTGCAGTACTGTGGCTATGAGGCTGTACCTTGTTATACTGCAGTACTGTGGCTATGAGGCTGTACCTTGTTATACTGCAGTACTGTGGCTATGAGGCTGTACCTTGTTATACTACACCTGCAGTACTGTGGCTATGAGGCTGTACCTTGTTATACTGCAGTACTGTGGCTATGAGGCTGTACCTTGTTATACTACAGTACTGTGGCTATGAGACTGTACCTTGTTATACTGCAGTACTGTGGCTATGAGACTGTACCTTGTTATACTACACCTGCAGTACTGTGGCTATGAGGCTGTACCTTGTTATACTACATTACTGTGGCTATGAGACTGTACCTTGTTATACTGCAGTACTGTGGCTATGAGACTGTACCTTGTTATACTGCAGTACTGTGGCTATGAGGCTGTACCTTGTTATACTACAGTACTGTGGCTGTGAGACTGTACCTTGTTATACTGCAGTACTGTGGCTATGAGACTGTACCTTGTTATACTACACCTGCAGTACTGTGGCTATGAGACTGTACCTTGTTATACTGCAGTACTGTGGCTATGAGACTGTACCTTGTTATACTGCAGTACTGTGGCTATGAGACTGTACCTTGTTATACTGCAGTACTGTGGCTATGAGACTGTACCTTGTTATATTGCAGTACTGTGGCTATGAGACTGTACCTTGTTATACTGCAGTACTGTGGCTATGAGACTGTACCTTGTTATACTGCAGTACTGTGGCTATGAGGCTGTACCTTGTTATACTGCAGTACTGTGGCTATGAGACTGTACCTTGTTATACTGTGGCTATGAGGCTGTACCTTGTTATATTGCAGTACTGTGGCTATGAGACTGTACCTTGTTATACTACAGTACTGTGGCTATGAGACTGTACCTTGTTATACTGCAGTACTGTGGCTATGAGACTGTACCTTGTTATACTGCAGTACTGTGGCTATGAGGCTGTACCTTGTTATACTGCAGTAATGTGGCTATGAGGCTGTACCTTGTTATACTACACCTGCAGTACTGTGGCTATGAGACTGTACCTTGTTATACTGCAGTACTGTGGCTATGAGGCTGTACCTTGTTATACTGCAGTCCTGTGGCTATGAGGCTGTACCTTGTTATACTGTGGCTATGAGTCTGTACCTTGTTATACTGCAGTACTGTGGCTATGAGGCTGTACCTTGTTATACTGCAGTACTGTGGCTATGAGACTGTACCTTGTTATACTGCAGTACTGTGGCTATGAGGCTGTACCTTGTTATACTGCAGTACTGTGGCTATGAGACTGTACCTTGTTATACTGCAGTACTGTGGCTATGAGACTGTACCTTGTTATACTGCAGTACTGTGGCTATGAGACTGTACCTTGTTATACTGCAGTACTGTGGCTATGAGGCTGTACCTTGTTATACTGCAGTACTGTGGCTATGAGACTGTACCTTGTTATACTGCAGTACTGTGGCTATGAGTCTGTACCTTGTTATACTGCAGTACTGTGGCTATGAGGCTGTACCTTGTTATACTGTGGCTATGAGGCTGTACCTTGTTATACTGCAGTACTGTGGCTATGAGGCTGTACCTTGTTATACTGCAGTACTGTGGCTATGAGACTGTACCTTGTTATACTGTGGCTATGAGGCTGTACCTTGTTATACTGCAGTACTGTGGCTATGAGACTGTACCTTGTTATACTGCAGTACTGTGGCTATGAGACTGTACCTTGTTATACTGCAGTACTGTGGCTATGAGACTGTACCTTGTTATACTGCAGTACTGTGGCTATGAGACTGTACCTTGTTATACTGTGGCTATGAGGCTGTACCTTGTTATACTACACCTGCAGTACTGTGGCTATGAGGCTGTACCTTGTTATACTGCAGTACTGTGGCTATGAGACTGTACCTTGTTATACTACAGTACTGTGGCTATGAGACTGTACCTTGTTATACTGCAGTACTGTGGCTATGAGACTGTACCTTGTTATACTACACCTGCAGTACTGTGGCTATGAGGCTGTACCTTGTTATACTACAGTACTGTGGCTATGAGACTGTACCTTGTTATACTGTGGCTATGAGACTGTACCTTGTTATACTGCAGTACTGTGGCTATGAGACTGTACCTTGTTATACTGCAGTACTGTGGCTATGAGACTGTACCTTGTTATACTGCAGTACTGTGGCTATGAGACTGTACCTTGTTATACTGCAGTACTGTGGCTATGAGACTGTACCTTGTTATACTGCAGTACTGTGGCTATGAGACTGTACCTTGTTATACTGTGGCTATGAGACTGTACCTTGTTATACTACAGTACTGTGGCTATGAGACTGTACATTATTGCAGCTGGTCAGGATTGTGTGTTCTTCATACATTCTATTAGCAAAGAGTTCCTCCTGGTTTCAACAATGATCCCCCCCCCCCCCCCCCCCCCCCCCCCCCCTTATTGTTCTCTCTCTTGTGAGAATAGCTGTCTATAAAATACATGACTTAAGAAATCAAATGTTGTGTGACCTGTAAATCCTCTCTGTCTCTCTACCCGTCTGACTTCCTGTGTGTTGTCAGGAGCCGTGTTCTGCTGTTCTGGGCTACGGTAAGAAGGGAGACAAGTCCATCAGGAACGGACTCAACTGGCTGCTGAACAACATTGCTAAAGACTACGAAGCCATCTCTGAACGCGTCCGGAAGGACACGGCCGAACAGAGGGCTCAGGAGGAACAGGAGAAGAGAGAGAGACAGGAGAGAGTACGGAGGATACGGGAGGAGAGGTGAGGAGGAGACAGGAGAGGAGGAGGAGAGAGGTGAGGAGGAGGAGAGAGGAGAGAGGTGAGGAGGAGGAGAGGAGGAGAGGAGAGGAGGAGAGGTGAGAGGGAGGAGAGAGGTGAGGAGGAGAGAGGTGCGAGGTGAGGGGGAGAGAGGTGAGGGGGAGAGAGGTGAGGGGGAGAGAGTGGAGGAGGAGAGAGGGGAGGAGGAGAGTGGAGAGGAGGAGGAGGAAGAGGAGGAGGAGAGAGGGAGGAGGAGAGTGGAGAGGAGGAGGAGGAGGAGAGTGGAGAGGAGAAGGAGAGAGGAGGAGGAAGAGGAGAGAGGAGGAGGAGGAGAGAGGGAGGAGGAGAGAGGGAGGAGGAGGAGAGAGGGAGGAGGAGAGAGGGAGGAGGAGAGAGGGGAGAGGAGGAGAGTGGAGAGGAGGAGAGTGGAGAGGAGGAGGAGGAGAGTGGAGAGGAGAAGGAGAGAGGAGGAGGAAGAGGAGAGAGGAGGAGGAGGAGGAGAGAGGGAGGAGGAGAGAGGGGAGAGGAGGAGAGTGGAAGAGAGGAGGAGAGTGGAGAGGAGAGGGGGAGGAGGAGGAGAGTGGAGAGTAGGAAGAGGAGCGAGGAGGAAGAGGAGCGAGGAGGAGGAAGACGGGAGGTGAGGAGGAAGAGGAGTGGAGGAGAGTGGAGAGGTGGAGAGGAGGAGGAGGTGAGAGGAGGAGAGAGGTGAGAGGAGGAGAGAGTACGGAGGATACGGGAGGAGAGGTGAGGAGGAGAGAAAGGAGAGAGTACGGAGGATACGGGAGGTGAGGAGGAGGAGGAGAGGTGAGGAGGAGGAGAGGTGAGGAGGAGGAGGAGGAGGAGAGGTGAGGAGGAGGAGAGGTGAGGAGGAGGAGAGGTGAGGAGGAGGAGGAGGAGAGGTGAGGAGGAGGAGGAGACGAACTTTACTGTAGTGACATTAACCAGCTGGTTAGGAGAGATATCACACCTTAGTGACATTAACCAGCTGGTTAGCAGAGATATCACACCTTAGTGACATTAACCAGCTGGTTAGGAGAGATATCACACCTTAGTGACATTAACCAGCTGGTTATGAGAGATATCACACCTTAGTGAAGGGAACATTAACCAGCTGGTTAGGAGAGATATCACACCTTAGTGACATTAACCAGCTGGTTAGGAGAGATATCACACCTTAGTGACATTAACCAGCTGGTTATGAGAGATATCACACCTTAGTGAAGGGAACATTAACCAGCTGGTTAGGAGAGATATCACACCTTAGTGACATTAACCAGCTGGTTATGAGAGATATCACACCTTAGTGAAGGGAACATTAACCAGCTGGTTAGGAGAGATATCACACCTTAGTGAAGGGAACATTAACCAGCTGGTTAGGAGAGATATCACACCTTAGTGAAGGGAACATTAACCAGCTGGTTAGGAGAGATATCACACCTTAGTGACATTAACCAGCTGGTTATGAGAGATATCACACCTTAGTGACATTAACCAGCTGGTTATGAGAGATATCACACCTTAGTGAAGGGAACATTAACCAGCTGGTTATGAGAGATATCACACCTTAGTGACATTAACCAGCTGGTTAGGAGAGATATCACACCTTAGTGACATTAACCAGCTGGTTATGAGAGATATCACACCTAAGTGACATTAACCAGGTGGTTAGGAGAGATATCACACCTTAGTGACATTAACCAGCTGGTTATGAGAGATATCACACCTTAGTGACATTAACCAGCTGGTTAGGAGAGATATCACACCTTAGTGACATTAACCAGGTGGTTAGGAGAGATATCACACCTTAGTGAAGGGAACATTAACCAGCTGGTTATGAGAGATATCACACCTTAGTGACATTAACCAGCTGGTTATGAGAGATATCACACCTTAGTGACATTAACCAGCTGGTTAGAAGAGATATCACACCTTAGTGAAGGGAACATTAACCAGCTGGTTATGAGAGATATCACACCTTAGTGAAGGGAACATTAACCAGCTGGTTATGAGAGATATCACACCTTAGTGACATTAACCAGCTGGTTAGGAGAGATATCACACCTTAGTGACATTAACCAGCTGGTTAGAAGAGATATCACACCTTAGTGAAGGGAACATTAACCAGCTGGTTAGGAGAGATATCACACCTTAGTGATTGGAACATTAACCAGCTGGTTAGGAGAGATATCACACCTTAGTGAAGGGAACATTAACCAGCTGGTTAGGAGAGATATCACACCTTAGTGATTGGAACATTAACCAGCTGGTTAGGATAGATATCACACCTTAGTGAATGGAACATTAACCAGCTGGTTAGGAGAGATATCACACCTTAGTGAAGGGAACATTAACCAGCTGGTTAGGAGAGATATCACACCTTAGTGAAGGGAACATTGACCAGCTGGTTAGGAGAGATATCACACCTTAGTGAAGGGAACATTAACCAGCTGGTTAGGAGAGATATCACACCTTAGTGAAGGGAACATTAACCAGCTGGTTAGGAGAGATATCACACCTTAGTGAAGGGAACATTAACCAGCTGGTTAGGAGAGATATCACACCTTAGTGAAGGGAACATTAACCAGCTGGTTAGGAGAGATATCACACCTTAGTGAAGGGAACATTAACCAGCTGGTTAGGAGAGATATCACACCTTAGTGAAGGGAACATTAACCAGCTGGTTAGGAGAGATATCACACCTTAGTGATTGGAACATTAACCAGCTGGTTAGGAGAGATATCACACCTTAGTGAAGGGAACATTAACCAGCTGGTTAGGAGAGATATCACACCTTAGTGACATTAACCAGCTGGTTAGGAGAGATATCACACCTTAGTGAAGGGAACATTAACCAGCTGGTTAGGAGAGATATCACACCTTAGTGAAGGGAACATTAACCAGCTGGTTAGGAGAGATATCACACCTTAGTGATGGGAACATTGACCAGCTGGTTAGGAGAGATATCACACCTTAGTGAAGGGAACATTAACCAGCTGGTTAGGAGAGATATCACACCTTAGTGAAGGGAACATTAACCAGCTGGTTAGGAGAGATATCACACCTTAGTGAAGGGAACATTAACCAGTTGGTTAGGAGAGATATCACACCTTAGTGACATTAACCAGCTGGTTAGGAGAGATATCACACCTTAGTGAAGGGAACATTGACCAGCTGGTTAGGAGAGATATCACACCTTAGTGAAGGGAACATTAACCAGCTGGTTAGGAGAGATATCACACCTTAGTGAAGGGAACATTAACCAGCTGGTTAGGAGAGATATCACACCTTAGTGAAGGGAACATTAACCAGCTGGTTAGGAGAGATATCACACCTTAGTGAAGGGAACATTAACCAGCTGGTTAGGAGAGATATCACACCTTAGTGAAGGGAACATTGACCAGCTGGTTAGGAGAGATATCACACCTTAGTGAAGGGAACATTAACCAGCTGGTTAGGAGAGATATCACACCTTAGTGAAGGGAACATTGACCAGCTGGTTAGGAGAGATATCACACCTTAGTGGAGGGAACATTAACCAGCTGGTTAGGAGAGATATCACACCTTAGTGAAGGGAACATTGACCAGCTGGTTAGGAGAGATATCACACCTTAGTGAAGGGAACATTAACCAGCTGGTTATGAGAGATATCACACCTTAGTGACATTAACCAGCTGGTTAGGAGAGATATCACACCTTAGTGAAGGGAACATTAACCAGCTGGTTAGGAGAGATATCACACCTTAGTGAAGGGAACATTAACCAGCTGGTTAGGAGAGATATCACACCTTAGTGACATTAACCAGCTGGTTAGGAGAGATATCACACCTTAGTGAAGGGAACATTAACCAGCTGGTTAGGAGAGATATCACACCTTAGTGGAGGGAACATTAACCAGCTGGTTAGGAGAGATATCACACCTTAGTGAAGGGAACATTAACCAGCTGGTTAGGAGAGATATCACACCTTAGTGACATTAACCAGCTGGTTAGGAGAGATATCACACCTTAGTGAAGGGAACATTAACCAGCTGGTTAGGAGAGATATCACACCTTAGTGAAGGGAACATTAACCAGCTGGTTAGGAGAGATATCACACCTTAGTGATGGGAACATTGACCAGCTGGTTAGGAGAGATATCACACCTTAGTGAAGGGAACATTAACCAGCTGGTTAGGAGAGATATCACACCTTAGTGAAGGGAACATTAACCAGCTGGTTAGGAGAGATATCACACCTTAGTGAAGGGAACATTAACCAGTTGGTTAGGAGAGATATCACACCTTAGTGACATTAACCAGCTGGTTAGGAGAGATATCACACCTTAGTGAAGGGAACATTAACCAGCTGGTTAGGAGAGATATCACACCTTAGTGAAGGGAACATTGACCAGCTGGTTAGGAGAGATATCACACCTTAGTGAAGGGAACATTAACCAGCTGGTTAGGAGAGATATCACACCTTAGTGAAGGGAACATTAACCAGCTGGTTAGGAGAGATATCACACCTTAGTGAAGGGAACATTAACCAGCTGGTTAGGAGAGATATCACACCTTAGTGAAGGGAACATTAACCAGCTGGTTAGGAGAGATATCACACCTTAGTGAAGGGAACATTAACCAGCTGGTTAGGAGAGATATCACACCTTAGTGAAGGGAACATTAACCAGCTGGTTAGGAGAGATATCACACCTTAGTGACATTAACCAGCTGGTTATGAGAGATATCACACCTTAGTGACATTAACCAGCTGGTTATGAGAGATATCACACCTTAGTGAAGGGAACATTAACCAGCTGGTTATGAGAGATATCACACCTTAGTGACATTAACCAGCTGGTTATGAGAGATATCACACCTAAGTGACATTAACCAGGTGGTTAGGAGAGATATCACACCTTAGTGACATTAACCAGCTGGTTATGAGAGATATCACACCTTAGTGACATTAACCAGCTGGTTAGGAGAGATATCACACCTTAGTGACATTAACCAGGTGGTTAGGAGAGATATCACACCTTAGTGAAGGGAACATTAACCAGCTGGTTATGAGAGATATCACACCTTAGTGACATTAACCAGCTGGTTATGAGAGATATCACACCTTAGTGACATTAACCAGCTGGTTAGAAGAGATATCACACCTTAGTGAAGGGAACATTAACCAGCTGGTTATGAGAGATATCACACCTTAGTGAAGGGAACATTAACCAGCTGGTTATGAGAGATATCACACCTTAGTGACATTAACCAGCTGGTTAGGAGAGATATCACACCTTAGTGACATTAACCAGCTGGTTAGAAGAGATATCACACCTTAGTGAAGGGAACATTAACCAGCTGGTTAGGAGAGATATCACACCTTAGTGATTGGAACATTAACCAGCTGGTTAGGAGAGATATCACACCTTAGTGAAGGGAACATTAACCAGCTGGTTAGGAGAGATATCACACCTTAGTGATTGGAACATTAACCAGCTGGTTAGGATAGATATCACACCTTAGTGAATGGAACATTAACCAGCTGGTTAGGAGAGATATCACACCTTAGTGAAGGGAACATTAACCAGCTGGTTAGGAGAGATATCACACCTTAGTGAAGGGAACATTGACCAGCTGGTTAGGAGAGATATCACACCTTAGTGAAGGGAACATTAACCAGCTGGTTAGGAGAGATATCACACCTTAGTGAAGGGAACATTAACCAGCTGGTTAGGAGAGATATCACACCTTAGTGAAGGGAACATTAACCAGCTGGTTAGGAGAGATATCACACCTTAGTGAAGGGAACATTAACCAGCTGGTTAGGAGAGATATCACACCTTAGTGAAGGGAACATTAACCAGCTGGTTAGGAGAGATATCACACCTTAGTGAAGGGAACATTAACCAGCTGGTTAGGAGAGATATCACACCTTAGTGATTGGAACATTAACCAGCTGGTTAGGAGAGATATCACACCTTAGTGAAGGGAACATTAACCAGCTGGTTAGGAGAGATATCACACCTTAGTGACATTAACCAGCTGGTTAGGAGAGATATCACACCTTAGTGAAGGGAACATTAACCAGCTGGTTAGGAGAGATATCACACCTTAGTGAAGGGAACATTAACCAGCTGGTTAGGAGAGATATCACACCTTAGTGATGGGAACATTGACCAGCTGGTTAGGAGAGATATCACACCTTAGTGAAGGGAACATTAACCAGCTGGTTAGGAGAGATATCACACCTTAGTGAAGGGAACATTAACCAGCTGGTTAGGAGAGATATCACACCTTAGTGAAGGGAACATTAACCAGTTGGTTAGGAGAGATATCACACCTTAGTGACATTAACCAGCTGGTTAGGAGAGATATCACACCTTAGTGAAGGGAACATTGACCAGCTGGTTAGGAGAGATATCACACCTTAGTGAAGGGAACATTAACCAGCTGGTTAGGAGAGATATCACACCTTAGTGAAGGGAACATTAACCAGCTGGTTAGGAGAGATATCACACCTTAGTGAAGGGAACATTAACCAGCTGGTTAGGAGAGATATCACACCTTAGTGAAGGGAACATTAACCAGCTGGTTAGGAGAGATATCACACCTTAGTGAAGGGAACATTGACCAGCTGGTTAGGAGAGATATCACACCTTAGTGAAGGGAACATTAACCAGCTGGTTAGGAGAGATATCACACCTTAGTGAAGGGAACATTGACCAGCTGGTTAGGAGAGATATCACACCTTAGTGGAGGGAACATTAACCAGCTGGTTAGGAGAGATATCACACCTTAGTGAAGGGAACATTGACCAGCTGGTTAGGAGAGATATCACACCTTAGTGAAGGGAACATTAACCAGCTGGTTATGAGAGATATCACACCTTAGTGACATTAACCAGCTGGTTAGGAGAGATATCACACCTTAGTGAAGGGAACATTAACCAGCTGGTTAGGAGAGATATCACACCTTAGTGAAGGGAACATTAACCAGCTGGTTAGGAGAGATATCACACCTTAGTGACATTAACCAGCTGGTTAGGAGAGATATCACACCTTAGTGAAGGGAACATTAACCAGCTGGTTAGGAGAGATATCACACCTTAGTGGAGGGAACATTAACCAGCTGGTTAGGAGAGATATCACACCTTAGTGAAGGGAACATTAACCAGCTGGTTAGGAGAGATATCACACCTTAGTGACATTAACCAGCTGGTTAGGAGAGATATCACACCTTAGTGAAGGGAACATTAACCAGCTGGTTAGGAGAGATATCACACCTTAGTGAAGGGAACATTAACCAGCTGGTTAGGAGAGATATCACACCTTAGTGATGGGAACATTGACCAGCTGGTTAGGAGAGATATCACACCTTAGTGAAGGGAACATTAACCAGCTGGTTAGGAGAGATATCACACCTTAGTGAAGGGAACATTAACCAGCTGGTTAGGAGAGATATCACACCTTAGTGAAGGGAACATTAACCAGTTGGTTAGGAGAGATATCACACCTTAGTGACATTAACCAGCTGGTTAGGAGAGATATCACACCTTAGTGAAGGGAACATTAACCAGCTGGTTAGGAGAGATATCACACCTTAGTGAAGGGAACATTGACCAGCTGGTTAGGAGAGATATCACACCTTAGTGAAGGGAACATTAACCAGCTGGTTAGGAGAGATATCACACCTTAGTGAAGGGAACATTAACCAGCTGGTTAGGAGAGATATCACACCTTAGTGAAGGGAACATTAACCAGCTGGTTAGGAGAGATATCACACCTTAGTGAAGGGAACATTAACCAGCTGGTTAGGAGAGATATCACACCTTAGTGAAGGGAACATTGACCAGCTGGTTAGGAGAGATATCACACCTTAGTGAAGGGAACATTAACCAGCTGGTTAGGAGAGATATCACACCTTAGTGAAGGGAACATTGACCAGCTGGTTAGGAGAGATATCACACCTTAGTGGAGGGAACATTAACCAGCTGGTTAGGAGAGATATCACACCTTAGTGAAGGGAACATTGACCAGCTGGTTAGGAGAGATATTACACCTTAGTGAAGGGAACATTAACCAGCTGGTTATGAGAGATATCACACCTTAGTGACATTAACCAGCTGGTTAGGAGAGATATCACACCTTAGTGAAGGGAACATTAACCAGCTGGTTAGGAGAGATATCACACCTTAGTGAAGGGAACATTAACCAGCTGGTTAGGAGAGATATCACACCTTAGTGACATTAACCAGCTGGTTAGGAGAGATATCACACCTTAGTGAAGGGAACATTAACCAGCTGGTTAGGAGAGATATCACACCTTAGTGGAGGGAACATTAACCAGCTGGTTAGGAGAGATATCACACCTTAGTGAAGGGAACATTGACCAGCTGGTTAGGAGAGATATCACACCTTAGTGAAGGGAACATTAACCAGCTGGTTAGGAGAGATATCACACCTTAGTGAAGGGAACATTAACCAGCTGGTTAGGAGAGATATCACACCTTAGTGAAGGGAACATTAACCAGCTGAATTTTAGGCCGTCATTGTAAATAAGAATGAGTTATTAACTGACTTGCCTAGTTAACATTTGAGGTAAATAAAAAAAAAGTTATTTTGTTCCCCTGATCCCAGAGACCGTCAGGAGAAAGAGGAGGCGGAGAGGGAGGGTCGGACACTGCAGGAGGAGGAGGAGACCGACGACGCCGCCGTACACAGCCCCTTCCAGCCAATCGGCAACGTCATCAATGAGGTGTGGAATACACTGGGCCAATCAGCATCACCTTTGTTGATTTGTTTGAAATGGCACTCTATTCCCTATGTAGTGCACTGGTTTTGACCAGAGCCCTATGTGTTCGGTGTAGTGTCCCCTTTAGGGAATAGGGTGCCATTTGAGCCGCAGGGTCAATGGGTTGGGTGTTTCCATCTGTATTAATGCCATGGGGAGGTTCCATCTGTATTAATGCCATGGGGGGGTTCCAGCTGTATTAATGCCATGGGGAGGTTCCATCTGTATTAATGCCATGGGGAGGTTCCATCTGTATTAATGCCATGGGGGGTTCCAGCTGTATTAATGCCATGGGGGGTTCCAGCTGTATTAATGCCATGGGGAGGCTCCATCTGTATTAATGCCATGGGGAGGTTCCATCTGTATTAATGCCATGGGGAGGTTCCATCTGTATTAATGCCATGGGAAGGTTCCATCTGTATTAATGCCATGGGGTGTTTCCATCTGTGTTAATGACATGGGCAGGTACCATCTGTATTAATGCCATGGGGTGGTTCCTTCTGTATTAATGCCATGGGGAGGTTCCATCTGTATTAATGCCATGGGGAGGTTCCATCTGTATTAATACCATGGGGGGTTCCAGCTGTATTAATGCCATGGGGAAGTTCCATCTGTATTAATGCCATGGGGGGGTCCAGCTGTATTAATGCCATGGGGGGTTCCAGCTGTATTAATGCCATGGGGAGGTTCCATCTGTATTAATGCCATGGGGGGGTCCAGCTGTATTAATGCCATGGGGAGGTTCCAGCTGTATTAATGCCATGGGGGGTCCAGCTGTATTAATGCCATGGGGGGTCCAGCTGTATTAATGCCATGGGGTGGTTCCAGCTGTATTAATGCCATGGGGGGGTTCCAGCTGTATTAATGCCATGGGGGGTTCCAGCTGTATTAATGCCATGGGGAGGTGTTCCATCTGTATTAATGCCACGGGGTGGGTTCCAGCTGTATTAATGCCATGGGGGGGGGGGGGGGGGGGTCCAGCTGTATTAATGCCATGGGGGGGTTCCAGCTGTACTAATGCCATGGGGTGTTCCATCTGTATTAATGCCATGGGGTGGTTCCAGCTGTATTAATGCAATGGGGAGGTTCCAGCTGTATTAATGCCATGGGGGGGTTCCAGCTGTATTAATGCCATGGGGAGGTGTTCCATCTGTATTAATGCCATGGGGGGAGGTTCCAGCTGTTTTAATGCCATGGGGGGGTTCCAGCTGTATTAATGCCATGGGGTGGTTCCAGCTGTATTAATGCCATGGGGAGGTTCCAGCTGTGTTAATGCCATGGGGTGGTTCCAGCTGTATTAATGCCATGGGGGGTCCAGCTGTATTAATGCCACGGGGTGGGTTCCAGCTGTATTAATGCCATGGGGAGGTTCCAGCTGTGTTACTGCCATGGGGGGTTCCAGCTGTATTAATGCCATGGGGGGTCCCATCTGTATTAATGCCATGGGGGGTGCAGCTGTATTAATGGGTGTGTACCATGGGTGTTCCATCCATGCAGAATGAAGACAAGCTGAAGAAGAGACCGACAGGAGGGCAGGTGGGTGGTGCCAACGATGCTAGAGAAGGAGGGCAGGAAGAGGAGGAGGAGGAAGAGGACAGCGAGAGACAGACTCCAGAGAGCGGTGCAGCCTCAGTGGAGCGGACGAAGAAGAAGACTAGTAAACTGAGACTGAAGAGGAAACACAGAGTGGACCCCCTGAGGACGGAGGAGACAGCAGCCCCCGAGAGCCCCACACCTCCTCCACTACCTGGTGAGAGACACCTCCACCACTACCTGGTGAGAGATACCCACACCTCCACCACTCCCCCGAGAGCCCCACACCTCCTCCACTACCTGGTGAGATACCTCCACCACTACCTGGTGAGAGACACACCTCCACCACTACCTGGTGAGAGACACACCTCCTCCACTACCTGGTGAGAGACACACCTCCACCACTACCTGGTGAGAGACACACCTCCACCACTACCTGGTGAGAGACACACCTCCACCACTCCCTGGTGAGAGACACACCTCCACCACTCCCTGGTGAGAGACACACCTCCACCACTACCTGGTGAGAGAGACACACCTCCACCACTACCTGGTGAGAGACACACCTCCACCACTACCTGGTGAGAGAGACACACCTCCACCACTACCTGGTGAGAGAGACACACCTCCACCACTACCTGGTGAGAGAGACACACCTCCACCACTACCTGGTGAGAGAGACACACCTCCACCACTACCTGGTGAGAGAGACACACCTCCACCACTACCTGGTGAGAGAGACACACCTCCACCACTACCTGGTGAGATACCCACACCTCCACCACTACCTGGTGAGATACCCACACCTCCACCACTACCTGGTGAGATACCCACACCTCCACCACTACCTGGTGAGAGAGACACACCTCCACCACTACCTGGTGAGAGACACACCTCCACCACTCCCTGGTGAGAGACACACCTCCACCACTCCCTGGTGAGAGACACACCTCCACCACTACCTGGTGAGAGAGACACACCTCCACCACTACCTGGTGAGAGACACACCTCCACCACTACCTGGTGAGAGAGACACACCTCCACCACTACCTGGTGAGAGAGACACACCTCCACCACTACCTGGTGAGAGAGACACACCTCCACCACTACCTGGTGAGAGAGACACACCTCCACCACTACCTGGTGAGAGAGACACACCTCCACCACTACCTGGTGAGAGACATACCTCCACCACTACCTGGTGAGAGAGACACACCTCCACCACTACCTGGTGAGAGAGACACACCTCCACCACTACCTGGTGAGATACCCACACCTCCACCACTACCTGGTGAGATACCCACACCTCCACCACTACCTGGTGAGATACCCACACCTCCACCACTACCTGGTGAGAGAGACACACCTCCACCACTACCTGGTGAAAGAGACACACCTCCACCACTACCTGGTGAGAGAGACACACCTCCACCATTACCTGGTGAGAGAGACACACCTCCACCACTACCTGGTGAGAGAGACACACCTCCACCACTACCTGGTGAGAGAGACACACCTCCACCACTACCTGGTGAGAGAGACACACCTCCACCACTACCTGGTGAGATACCCACACCTCCACCACTACCTGGTGAGATACCCACACCTCCACCACTACCTGGTGAGATACCCACACCTCCACCACTACCTGGTGAGATACCCACACCTCCACCACTACCTGGTGAGATACCCACACCTCCACCACTACCTGGTGAGATACCCACACCTCCACCACTACCTGGTGAGATACCCACACCTCCACCACTACCTGGTGAGATACCCACACCTCCACCACTACCTGGTGAGATACCCACACCTCCACCACTACCTGGTGAGACACCCACACCTCCACCACTACCTGGTGAGACACCCACACCTCCACCACTACCTGGTGAGACACCCACACCTCCACCACTACCTGGTGAGACACCCACACCTCCACCACTACCTGGTGAGACACCCACACCTCCACCACTACCTGGTGAGACACCCACACCTCCACCACTACCTGGTGAGACACCCACACCTCCACCACTACCTGGTGAGACACCCACACCTCCACCACTACCTGGTGAGACACCCACACCTCCACCACTACCTGGTGAGACACCCACACCTCCACCACTACCTGGTGAGACACCCACACCTCCACCACTACCTGGTGAGACACCCACACCTCCACCACTACCTGGTGAGACACCCACACCTCCACCACTACCTGGTGAGACACCCACACCTCCACCACTACCTGGTGAGACACCCACACCTCCACCACTACCTGGTGAGACACCCACACCCCCACCACTACCTGGTGAGACACCCACACCTCCACCACTACCTGGTGAGACACCCACACCTCCACCACTACCTGGTGAGAGACACACCTCCACCACTACCTGGTGAGAGATACCCACACCTCCACCACTACCTGGTGAGAGAGACACACACACTTTTAATCCTTCCATAGGTGTGGCAGACCAATGACTGGGCTGGAACCCAGTTTAATCAGTATTAATCAACATGTTGATTTCTTTACTTTCTTTGTTTTAGTGGGATGGGCTTCTACTAATAATGTATTTAGTTGTTGTTTTAGTGGGATGGGCTTCTACTAATAATGTATTTAGTTGTTGTTTTAGTGGGATGGGCTTCTACTAATAATGTGTTTAGTTGTTGTTGTTTTAGTGGGATGGGCTTCTACTAATAATGTGTTTAGTTGTTGTTGTTTTAGTGGGATGGGCTTCTACTAATAATGTGTTTAGTTGTTGTTTTAGTGGGATGGGCTTCTACTAATAATGTGTTTAGTTGTTGTTGTTTTAGTGGGATGGGCTTCTACTAATAATGTGTTTAGTTGTTGTTTTAGTGGGATGGGCTTCTACTAATAATGTGTTTAGTTGTTGTTTTAGTGGGATGGGCTTCTACTAATAATGTGTTTAGTTGTTGTTTTAGTGGGATGGGCTTCTACTAATAATGTGTTTAGTTGTTGTTGTTTTAGTGGGATGGGCTTCTACTAATAATGTGTTTAGTTGTTGTTGTTTTAGTGGGATGGGCTTCTACTAATAATGTATTTAGTTGTTGTTGTTTTAGTGGGATGGGCTTCTACTGATAATGTGTTTAGTTGTTGTTTTAGTGGGATGGGCTTCTACTAATAATGTGTTTAGTTGTTGTTGTTTTAGTGGGATGGGCTTCTACTAATAATGTGTTTAGTTGTTGTTGTTTTAGTGGGATGGGCTTCTACTAATAATGTATTTAGTTGTTGTTGTTTTAGTGGGATGGGCTTCTACTAATAATGTGTTTAGTTGTTGTTGTTTTAGTGGGATGGGCTTCTACTAATAATGTGTTTAGTTGTTGTTGTTTTAGTGGGATGGGCTTCTACTAATAATGTGTTTAGTTGTTGTTTTAGTGGGATGGGCTTCTACTAATAATGTGTTTAGTTGTTGTTTTAGTGGGATGGGCTTCTACTAATAATGTGTTTAGTTGTTGTTTTAGTGGGGTGGGCTTCTACTAATAATGTGTTTAGTTGTTGTTTTAGTGGGATGGGCTTCTACTAATAATGTGTTTAGTTGTTGTTGTTTTAGTGGGATGGGCTTCTACTAATAATGTGTTTAGTTGTTGTTGTTTTAGTGGGATGGGCTTCTACTAATAATGTGTTTAGTTGTTGTTGTTTTAGTGGGATGGGCTTCTACTAATAATGTATTTAGTTGTTGTTTTAGTGGGATGGGCTTCTACTGATAATGTGTTTAGTTGTTGTTTTAGTGGGATGGGCTTCTACTAATAATGTGTTTAGTTGTTGTTGTTTTAGTGGGATGGGCTTCTACTAATAATGTGTTTAGTTGTTGTTGTTTTAGTGGGATGGGCTTCTACTAATAATGTATTTAGTTGTTGTTGTTTTAGTGGGATGGGCTTCTACTAATAATGTATTTTGTTGTTGTTTTAGTGGGATGGGCTTCTACTAATAATGTGTTTAGTTGTTGTTTTAGTGGGATGGGCTTCTACTAATAATGTGTTTAGTTGTTGTTTTAGTGGGATGGGCTTCTACTAATAATGTATTTAGTTGTTGTTGTTTTAGTGGGATGGGCTTCTACTAATAATGTGTTTTGTTGTTGTTTTAGTGGGATGGGCTTCTACTAATAATGTATTTAGTTGTTGTTGTTTTAGTGGGATGGGCTTCTACTAATAATGTGTTTAGTTGTTGTTTTAGTGGGATGGGCTTCTACTAATAATGTGTTTTGTTGTTGTTTTAGTGGGATGGGCTTCTACTAATAATGTGTTTTGTTGTTGTTTTAGTGGGATGGGCTTCTACTAATAATGTATTTAGTTGTTGTTTTAGTGGGATGGGCTTCTACTAATAATGTGTTTTGTTGTTGTTTTAGTGGGATGGGCTTCTACTAATAATGTGTTTAGTTGTTGTTGTTTTAGTGGGATGGGCTTCTACTAATAATGTATTTAGTTGTTGTTTTAGTGGGATGGGCTTCTACTAATAATGTGTTTTGTTGTTGTTTTAGTGGGATGGGCTTCTACTAATAATGTATTTAGTTGTTGTTTTAGTGGGATGGGCTTCTACTAATAATGTGTTTTGTTGTTGTTTTAGTGGGATGGGCTTCTACTAATAATGTATTTAGTTGTTGTTTTAGTGGGATGGGCTTCTACTAATAATGTGTTTTGTTGTTGTTTTAGTGGGATGGGCTTCTACTAATAATGTGTTTAGTTGTTGTTGTTTTAGTGGGATGGGCTTCTACTAATAATGTATTTAGTTGTTGTTTTAGTGGGATGGGCTTCTACTGATAATGTATTTAGTTGTTGTTTTAGTGGGATGGGCTTCTACTAATAATGTATTTAGTTGTTGTTTTAGTGGGATGGGCTTCTACTAATAATGTGTTTAGTTGTTGTTGTTTTAGTGGGATGGGCTTCTACTAATAATGTGTTTAGTTGTTGTTGTTTTAGTGGGATGGGCTTCTACTAATAATGTGTTTAGTTGTTGTTTTAGTGGGATGGGCTTCTACTAATAATGTGTTTAGTTGTTGTTGTTTTAGTGGGATGGGCTTCTACTAATAATGTGTTTAGTTGTTGTTGTTTTAGTGGGATGGGCTTCTACTAATAATGTGTTTAGTTGTTGTTTTAGTGGGATGGGCTTCTACTAATAATGTGTTTAGTTGTTGTTTTAGTGGGATGGGCTTCTACCAATAATGTGTTTAGTTGTTGTTGTTTTAGTGGGATGGGCTTCTACTAATAATGTGTTTAGTTGTTGTTGTTTTAGTGGGATGGGCTTCTACTAATAATGTATTTAGTTGTTGTTGTTTTAGTGGGATGGGCTTCTACTGATAATGTGTTTAGTTGTTGTTTTAGTGGGATGGGCTTCTACTAATAATGTGTTTAGTTGTTGTTGTTTTAGTGGGATGGGCTTCTACTAATAATGTGTTTAGTTGTTGTTGTTTTAGTGGGATGGGCTTCTACTAATAATGTATTTAGTTGTTGTTGTTTTAGTGGGATGGGCTTCTACTAATAATGTGTTTAGTTGTTGTTGTTTTAGTGGGATGGGCTTCTACTAATAATGTGTTTAGTTGTTGTTGTTTTAGTGGGATGGGCTTCTACTAATAATGTGTTTAGTTGTTGTTTTAGTGGGATGGGCTTCTACTAATAATGTGTTTAGTTGTTGTTTTAGTGGGATGGGCTTCTACTAATAATGTGTTTAGTTGTTGTTTTAGTGGGGTGGGCTTCTACTAATAATGTGTTTAGTTGTTGTTTTAGTGGGATGGGCTTCTACTAATAATGTGTTTAGTTGTTGTTGTTTTAGTGGGATGGGCTTCTACTAATAATGTGTTTAGTTGTTGTTGTTTTAGTGGGATGGGCTTCTACTAATAATGTGTTTAGTTGTTGTTGTTTTAGTGGGATGGGCTTCTACTAATAATGTATTTAGTTGTTGTTTTAGTGGGATGGGCTTCTACTGATAATGTGTTTAGTTGTTGTTTTAGTGGGATGGGCTTCTACTAATAATGTGTTTAGTTGTTGTTGTTTTAGTGGGATGGGCTTCTACTAATAATGTGTTTAGTTGTTGTTGTTTTAGTGGGATGGGCTTCTACTAATAATGTATTTAGTTGTTGTTGTTTTAGTGGGATGGGCTTCTACTAATAATGTATTTTGTTGTTGTTTTAGTGGGATGGGCTTCTACTAATAATGTGTTTAGTTGTTGTTTTAGTGGGATGGGCTTCTACTAATAATGTGTTTAGTTGTTGTTTTAGTGGGATGGGCTTCTACTAATAATGTATTTAGTTGTTGTTGTTTTAGTGGGATGGGCTTCTACTAATAATGTGTTTTGTTGTTGTTTTAGTGGGATGGGCTTCTACTAATAATGTATTTAGTTGTTGTTGTTTTAGTGGGATGGGCTTCTACTAATAATGTGTTTAGTTGTTGTTTTAGTGGGATGGGCTTCTACTAATAATGTGTTTTGTTGTTGTTTTAGTGGGATGGGCTTCTACTAATAATGTGTTTTGTTGTTGTTTTAGTGGGATGGGCTTCTACTAATAATGTATTTAGTTGTTGTTTTAGTGGGATGGGCTTCTACTAATAATGTGTTTTGTTGTTGTTTTAGTGGGATGGGCTTCTACTAATAATGTGTTTAGTTGTTGTTGTTTTAGTGGGATGGGCTTCTACTAATAATGTATTTAGTTGTTGTTTTAGTGGGATGGGCTTCTACTAATAATGTGTTTTGTTGTTGTTTTAGTGGGATGGGCTTCTACTAATAATGTATTTAGTTGTTGTTTTAGTGGGATGGGCTTCTACTAATAATGTGTTTTGTTGTTGTTTTAGTGGGATGGGCTTCTACTAATAATGTATTTAGTTGTTGTTTTAGTGGGATGGGCTTCTACTAATAATGTGTTTTGTTGTTGTTTTAGTGGGATGGGCTTCTACTAATAATGTGTTTAGTTGTTGTTGTTTTAGTGGGATGGGCTTCTACTAATAATGTATTTAGTTGTTGTTTTAGTGGGATGGGCTTCTACTAATAATGTGTTTTGTTGTTGTTTTAGTGGGATGGGCTTCTACTAATAATGTATTTAGTTGTTGTTTTAGTGGGATGGGCTTCTACTAATAATGTGTTTTGTTGTTGTTTTAGTGGGATGGGCTTCTACTAATAATGTGTTTAGTTGTTGTTGTTTTAGTGGGATGGGCTTCTACTAATAATGTATTTTGTTGTTGTTTTAGTGGGATGGGCTTCTACTAATAATGTATTTTGTTGTTGTTTTAGTGGGATGGGCTTCTACTAATAATGTGTTTCGTTGTTGTTTTAGTGGGATGGGCTTCTACTAATAATGTATTTGTTGTTGTTTTAGTGGGATGGGCTACTCCCAAAATGTCTAGGCTTCCCAAGCTGGAGCCTCTTGGCGATAGGAGTCGATCCGGTAATGATGATTTATAGTGACTGTCTAGACCTGTCATCTGACTGTCTCCACCACCACTCCACTGCTGTATGTTAACCACTAACTAACCACTAACTAACCACTAACTAACCCATCTGTCTGTTCGTCTTCTAGCAGCCTGTTCATGCTGTTGTTTCTTCTCTTTCACTAACAGCTGATAATGTCTCTTATTCCATGTTAAACACTGACCCCATTTCCTCTCTGTCTACAGAGCATGTTAAACACTGACCCCATTTCCTCTCTGTCTACAGAGCATGTTAAACACTGACCCCATTTCCTCTCTGTCTACAGAGCATGTTAAACACTGACCCCATTTCCTCTCTGTCTACAGAGCATGTTAAACACTGACCCCATTTCCTCTCTGTCTACAGAGCATGTTAAACACTGACTCCATTTCCTCTCTGTCTACAGAGCATGTTAAACACTGACCCCATTTCCTCTCTGTCTACAGAGCATGTTAAACACTGACCCCATTTCCTCTCTGTCTACAGAGCATGTTAAACACTGACCCCATTTCCTCTCTGTCTACAGAGCATGTTAAACACTGACCCCATTTCCTCTCTGTCTACAGAGCATGTTAAACACTGACCCCATTTCCTCTCTGTCTACAGAGCATGTTAAACACTGACCCCATTTCCTCTCTGTCTACAGAGCATGTTAAACACTGACCCCATTTCCTCTCTGTCTACAGAGCATGTTAAACACTGACCCCATTTCCTCTCTGTCTACAGAGCATGTTAAACACTGACCCCATTTCCTCTCTGTCTACAGAGCATGTTAAACACTGACCCCATTTCCTCTCTGTCTACAGAGCATGTTAAACACTGACCCCATTTCCTCTCTGTCTACAGAGCATGTTAAACACTGACCCCATTTCCTCTCTGTCTACAGAGCATGTTAAACACTGACCCCATTTCCTCTCTGTCTACAGAGCATGTTAAACACTGACCCCATTTCCTCTCTGTCTACAGAGCATGTTAAACACTGACTCCATTTCCTCTCTGTCTACAGAGCATGTTAAACACTGACCCCATTTCCTCTCTGTCTACAGAGCATGTTAAACACTGACCCCATTTCCTCTCTGTCTACAGAGCATGTTAAACACTGACCCCATTTCCTCTCTGTCTACAGAGCATGTTAAACACTGACCCCATTTCCTCTCTGTCTACAGAGCATGTTAAACACTGACCCCATTTCCTCTCTGTCTACAGAGCATGTTAAACACTGACCCCATTTCCTCTCTGTCTACAGAGCATGTTAAACACTGACCCCATTTCCTCTCTGTCTACAGAGCATGTTAAACACTGACCCCATTTCCTCTCTGTCTACAGAGCATGTTAAACACTGACCCCATTTCCTCTCTGTCTACAGAGCATGTTAAACACTGACTCCATTTCCTCTCTGTCTACAGAGCATGTTAAACACTGACTCCATTTCCTCTCTGTCTACAGAGCATGTTAAACACTGACCCCATTTCCTCTGTCTACAGAGCATGTTAAACACTGACCCCATTTCCTCTCTGTCTACAGAGCATGTTAAACACTGACCCCATTTCCTCTGTCTACAGAGCATGTTAAACACTGACCCCATTTCCTCTGTCTACAGAGCATGTTAAACACTGACCCCATTTCCTCTCTGTCTACAGAGCATGTTAAACACTGACCCCATTTCCTCTGTCTACAGAGCATGTTAAACACTGACCCCATTTCCTCTCTGTCTATAGAGCATGTTAAACACTGACCCCATTTCCTCTGTCTACAGAGCATGTTAAACACTGACCCCATTTCCTCTCTGTCTACAGAGCATGTTAAACACTGACCCCATTTCATCTCTGTCTACAGAGCATGTTAAACACTGACCCCATTTCCTCTCTGTCTACAGAGCATGTTAAACACTGACCCCATTTCCTGTCTGTCTATAGAGCATGTTAAACACTGACCCCATTTCCTCTCTGTCTACAGAGCATGTTAAACACTGACCCCATTCCCTCTGTCTACAGAGCATGTTAAACACTGACCCCATTTCATCTCTGTCTACAGAGCATGTTAAACACTGACCCCATTTCCTCTCTGTCTACAGAGCATGTTAAACACTGACCCCATTTCCTCTGTCTACAGAGCATGTTAAACACTGACCCCATTTCATCTCTGTCTACAGAGCATGTTAAACACTGACCCCATTTCCTCTGTCTACAGAGCATGTTAAACACTGACCCCATTTCCTCTGTCTACAGAGCATGTTAAACACTGACCCCATTTCCTCTGTCTACAGAGCATGTTAAACACTGACCCCATTTCCTCTCTGTCTACAGAGCATGTTAAACACTGACCCCATTTCCTCTCTGTCTACAGAGCATGTTAAACACTGACCCCATTTCCCCTCTCTGTCTACAGAGCATGTTAAACACTGACCCCATTTCCTCTCTGTCTATAGAGCATGTTAAACACTGACCCCATTTCCTCTGTCTACAGAGCATGTTAAACACTGACCCCATTTCCTCTGTCTACAGAGCATGTTAAACGCTGACCCCATTTCCTCTCTGTCTACAGAGCATGTTAAACACTGACCCCATTTCCTCTCTGTCTACAGAGCATGTTAAACACTGACCCCATTTCCTCTCTGTCTACAGAGCATGTTAAACACTGACCCCATTTCCTCTGTCTACAGAGCATGTTAAACACTGACCCCATTTCCTCTCTGTCTACAGAGCATGTTAAACACTGACCCCATTTCCTCTCTGTCTACAGAGCATGTTAAACACTGACCCCATTTCCTCTCTGTCTACAGAGCATGTTAAACACTGACCCCATTTCCTCTGTCTACAGAGCATGTTAAACACTGACCCCATTTCCTCTCTGTCTACAGAGCATGTTAAACACTGACCCCATTTCCTCTCTGTCTACAGAGCATGTTAAACACTGACCCCATTTCCTCTCTGTCTATAGAGCATGTTAAACACTGACCCCATTTCCTCTTTGTCTACAGAGCATGTTAAACACTGACCCCATTTCCTCTGTCTACAGAGCATGTTAAACACTGACCCCATTTCATCTCTGTCTACAGAGCATGTTAAACACTGACCCCATTTCATCTCTGTCTACAGAGCATGTTAAACACTGACCCCATTTCCTCTGTCTACAGAGCATGTTAAACACTGACCCCATTTCCTCTGTCTACAGAGCATGTTAAACACTGACCCCATTTCATCTCTGTCTACACAGCATGTTAAACACTGACCCCATTTCATCTCTGTCTACAGAGCATGTTAAACACTGACCCCATTTCCTCTCTGTCTACAGAGCATGTTAAACACTGACCCCATTTCCTCTGTCTACAGAGCATGTTAAACACTGACCCCATTTCATCTCTGTCTACAGAGCATGTTAAACACTGACCCCATTTCCTCTCTGTCTACAGAGCATGTTAAACACTGACCCCATTTCCTCTCTGTCTATAGAGCATGTTAAACACTGACCCCATTTCCTCTCTGTCTACAGAGCATGTTAAACACTGACCCCATTTCCTCTGTCTACAGAGCATGTTAAACACTGACCCCATTTCCTCTCTGTCTACAGAGCATGTTAAACACTGACCCCATTTCCTCTCTGTCTACAGAGCATGTTAAACACTGACCCCATTTCCTCTCTGTCTACAGAGCATGTTAAACACTGACCCCATTTCCTCTCTGTCTACAGAGCATGTTAAACACTGACCCCATTTCCTCTGTCTACAGAGCATGTTAAACACTGACCCCATTTCCTCTCAGTCTACAGAGCATGTTAAACACTGACCCCATTTCCTCTCTGTCTATAGAGCATGTTAAACACTGACTCCATCTCCTCTGAAAACATATTGTAATTGTCTTGTCTTCTCTGTCTGATGGAAGTTGTATTAAATCTCTCTGTTGATCCTATAACATCCGACATGCCTCCTGTATCCTGTCCCTTTAGTCAGTGTCTGTTACGTGGTTCAGGTCATCTTGATGTATGGGCTGTATATAGTTGACCGAGTTAAAATATTGTACAGGAAGTTGTCAGGACACATTTCTGACACGCTGTGTTTTTTGATTTCAGCTAACAGAAACCAGTTGCCAGCCTTATATAGATGTAGCTAATTTAATCCTGTCTCCTCCTCCTCTTCCTCCTCCTCTTCCTCCTCCTCTCTCTTCCTCCATTCCTCCTCCTCACTCTCTTTCAGAGTTCTTCGGCAAGCCCCTCCCTCCCGTGGCCAACCGTCAACAACAACCTAACAGCGACACTCATGATGTCATATCCTAGCCCCTCCCCTCCACCGGGCTCCTCCTTCCTTACCTGATTGGTTTATCCATCCCCAAGCCCCACCTTCAATTCAAACAACATTATTTGTCCTCTTCAGGCATTTCTATTAGGCTTTGACCTGACCCCCCTCACCACCCCCCCCCCCCCCCAAAAAAATGACAGTTTCTTTGGTTTATTTTCAAAGTACGTGCTGTGTAGAGGTCTGCAGACTCCACCACCACCAGCCGAGATGATGCTCCCAAGACCAATGAACCAGCGCCACTGTCGGCCCCGAGCTCACAGGACTACGATGGGGGAGCGGACTGTCCAACCCTGGAGAGAGAGACTGGGTGGGCCCTGCAGAGAGAGACTGGGGATGACTGGGTGGGCCCTGGAGAGAGAGACTGGGGATGACTGGGTGGGCTCTGGAGAGAGATGGAGGGTGACTGGGTGGGCCCTGCAGAGAGAGACTGGGGATGACTGGGTGGGCCCTGGAGAGAGAGACTGGGGATGACTGGGTGGGCCCTGGAGAGAGAGACTGGGGATGACTGGGTGGGCCCTGCAGAGAGAGACTGGGGATGACTGGGTGGGCTCTGGAGAGAGATGGAGGGTGACTGGGTGGGCCCTGCAGAGAGAGACTGGGGATGACTGGGTGGGCCCTGGAGAGAGAGACTGGGGATGACTGGGTGGGCCCTGGAGAGAGATGGAGGGTGACTGGGTGGGCCCTGCAGAGAGAGACTGGGGATGACTGGGTGGGCCCTGGAGAGAGAGACTGGGGATGACTGGGTGGGCTCTGGAGAGAGATGGAGGGTGACTGGGTGGGCCCTGCAGAGAGAGACTGGGGATGACTGGGTGGGCCCTGGAGAGAGAGACTGGGGATGACTGGGTGGGCCCTGGAGAGAGAGACTGGGTGGGCCCTGCAGAGAGAGACTGGGGATGACTGGGTGGGCCCTGGAGAGAGAGACTGGGTGGGCCCTGCAGAGAGAGACGGAGGGTGACTGGGTGGGCCCTGCAGAGAGAGACGGAGGGTGACTGGGTGGGCCCTGCAGAGAGAGACGGAGGGTGACTGGGTGGGCCCTGCAGAGAGAGACTGGGTGGGCCCTGCAGAGAGAGACTGGGGATGACTGGGTGGGCCCTGGAGAGAGAGACTGGGTGGGCCCTGCAGAGAGAGACGGAGGGTGACTGGGTGGGCCCTGGAGAGAGACGGAGGGTGACTGGGTGGGCCCTGCAGAGAGAGACGGAGGGTGACTGGGTGGGCCCTGGAGAGAGACGGAGGGTGACTGGGTGGGCCCTGGAGAGAGACGGAGGGTGACTGGGTGGGCCCTGGAGAGAGAGAGGATGACTGGGTGGGCCCTGGAGAGAGAGGGAGGGTGACTGGGTGGGCCCTGGAGAGAGACGGAGGGTGACTGGGTGGGCCCTGGAGAGAGAGGGAGGGTGACTGGGTGGGCCCTGGAGAGAGATGGAGGGTGACTGGGTGGGCCCTGGAGAGATACTGGGGATGACTGGGTGGGCCCTGGAGAGAGACTGGGGATGACTGGGTGGGCCCTGGAGAGAGAGGGAGGGTGACTGGGTGGGCCCTGGAGAGAGATGGAGGGTGACTGGGTGGGCCCTGGAGAGAGAGTGAGGGTGACTGGGTGGGCCCTGGAGAGAGAGGGAGGGTGACTGGGTGGGCCCTGGAGAGATATGGAGGGTGACTGGGTGGGCCCTGGAGAGATACTGGGGATGACTGGGTGGGCCCTGGAGAGAGACTGGGGATGACTGGGTGGGCCCTGGAGAGAGAGGGAGGGTGACTGGGTGGGCCCTGGAGAGAGACTGGGGATGACTGGGTGGGCCCTGGAGAGAGAGGGAGGGTGACTGGGTGGGCCCTGGAGAGAGAGGGAGGGTGACTGGGTGGGCCCTGGAGAGAGATGGAGGGTGACTGGGTGGGCCCTGGAGAGAGAGGGAGGGTGACTGGGTGGGCCCTGGAGAGAGAGGGAGGGTGACTGGGTGGGCCCTGGAGAGAGAGGGAGGGTGACTGGGTGGGCACTGGAGAGAGACGGAGGATGACTGGGTGGGCCCAGGAGAGAGATGGAGGGTGACTGGGTGGGCCCTGGAGAGAGAGTGAGGGTGACTGGGTGGGCCCTGGAGAGAGAGTGAGGGTGACTGGGTGGGCCCTGGAGAGAGACTGGGGATGACTGGGTGGGCCCTGGAGAGAGAGGGAGGGTGACTGGGTGGGCCCTGGAGAGAGAGGGAGGGTGACTGGGTGGGCCCTGGAGAGAGAGGGAGGGTGACTGGGTGGGCCCTGGAGAGAGACTGGGTGGGCCCTGGAGAGAGACGGAGGGTGACTGGGTGGGCCCTGGAGAGAGACGGAGGATGACTGGGTGGGCCCTGGAGAGAGAGGGAGGGTGACTGGGTGGGCCCTGGAGAGAGACTGGGTGGGCCCTGGAGAGAGACGGAGGGTGACTGGGTGGGCCCTGGAGAGAGACGGAGGATGACTGGGTGGGCCCTGGAAAGAGAGGGAGGGTGACTGGGTGGGCCCTGGAGAGAGACAGAGGATGACTGGGTGGGCCCTGGAGAGAGACGGAGGATGACTGGGTGGGCCCTGAGAGAGAGGGTGACTGGATGGGCCCTGGAGTGAGAGGGAGGGTGACTGGGTGGGCCCTGGAGAGAGAGGGAGGGTGACTGGGTGGGCCCTGGAGACAGACGGAGGATGACTAGGTGGGCCCTGGAGAGAGACTGGGTGGGGATGACTGGCTGGGCCCTGAGAGAGACTGGGGATGACTAGGTGGACCCTGAGAGAGAGGCTTGTTTCCGTTGTGTGTTGCAAAACATTTTAGTACGATGTGTCCTAATGAATAGGACCATGTTGACGCTGAAGAACACAGCATTGTGTTTAACACAGACTGAGAAATAAATTCATATTGATATGGACTTTATGGATAGGTATATGTATATGTACGAATGTGTATATCACATATATATGTAATATATCTCACACACATAAGTATGTGGACACCCCTTCAAATGAGTGGATTCGGCTATTTCACCAAAACCCATTGCTGACAGGTGTATTAAATCGAGCACACAGCCATGCAATCTCCATAGACAAACATTGGCAGTAGAATGACCTTACTGAAGAGCTCAGTGACTTTTCAACGTGGCACCGTCATAGGATGCCACCTTTCCAACAAGTCAGTTTGTCAAATTTCTGTCCTGCTAAAGCTCCCGCCGGGCAACTGTAAGTGCTGTTATTGTGAAGTGGAAACGTCTAGGAGCAACAATGGCTCAAGACGTGAAGTGGTAGGCCACATAAGGTCACAGAACAGGACCGCTGAGTGCTGAAGCATGTAAAAATCGTCTGTCCTCGGTTCATGAAATGGGTTTCTATGGCCGAGCAGCCGCACACAAGCCTAAGATCAGCATGCGCAATGCCAAGCGTCGGCTGGAGGGGTGTAAAGCTCACCGCCATTGGACTCTGGAGCAGTGGAAACACGTTCTCTGGAGTGATTAATCACACTTCACCATCTGGGTTTGGCTGATGCCAGGAGAACGTTACCTGTCCCAATGCATAGTGCCAACTGTAAAGTTTGGTGGAGGAGGAATAATAGTTTGGGCCCCTTACAGTCTGAAATCTCAACGCTACAGCATATAATGACATTCCCGACGATTCATTGCTTCCAACTTTGTGGCAACAGTTTGGGGAAGGCCCTTTCCTGTTTCAGCATGACAATGAATTGGAACGCCGACTGTGAGCCAGGCCTTATCGCCCAACATCAGTGCCCGACCTCACTAATGATTTTGTGGCGGAATGGAAGCAAGTCCCCCTGCAGTAATGTTCCAACATCTAGTGGAAAGCCATCCCAGAAGAGTGGAGGCTGTTATAGCAGCAACGTTCCAACATCTAGTGGAAAGCCATCCCAGAAGAGTGGAGGCTGTTATAGCAGCAAAGGGGGGACCAACTCCATATTAATGCCTTCCCAGAAGAGTGGAGGCTGTTATAGCAGCAAAGGGGGGGACCAACTCCATATTAAAGCCCATGGTTTTGGAATGAGATGTTTGATGAGCAGGTGTCCACATACTTTTGGTCATGTAGTGTGTGTGTATATATACACAAACACACTGAGTATACAGAACATTAAGAACACCTATTCTTTCCGTGACACAGACTGACCATATGATCCCTTATTGATGTCTCGTGTTAAATCCACTTCAATCAGTGTAGATGAAGAGGAGAGGAGACGGGTTTAAAGGATTTTCAAGCCTTGAGACAATTGGCGACATGGATTGCGAATGTTACAAGACAAGAATATTTTAATTGTCTTTTTTTAACGGGGGATGGTAGTAAGAGCCAGTTGCACTGGTTTGTGTCAAGAACTGCAAAGATGCTGGTTTTTGTTGTTGTTTTTTTTCATGCTAAACAGTTTTCCTGTGTGTATCAAGAATGGTCCACCATCCAAACGACGTCCAGCTAATTATGACACAACTGTGAGAACAGCATTGGAGTCGACATGGGGCCAGCGTCCCTGTGGAACGCTTTCCACACCTTGTGAAGTCCCCGACCAATCGAGGCTGTTCTGATCGGGAGGGGGAGGAGGAAGGGGAAGGGGAGAGTACAACTCAATATTACGGTGTTCCTAATGTTTAGTATACTCGGTGTGTGTGTGTGTGTGTGTGTGTGTGTGTGTGTGTGTGTATAACTTTGCATTGCAGTAATTTCATTGGTCTCATCCTGTTTTTAATCTGACTAAAACATCCTCAACCTGTCCACATTATTCCTAGTTCCTGTTTTAATCTGACTAAAACATCCTCCCTGGAGGCTGAAACCTGTCCACCTTATTCCTAGTTCCTGTTTTAATCTGACTAAAACATCCTCAACCTGTCCACCTTATTGTTTAGTCCCTGTTTTAATCTGACTAAAACATCCTCAACCTGGAGGCTGAAACCTGTCCACCTTATTGTTTAGTCCCTGTTTTAATCTGACTAAAACATCCTCCCTGGAGGCTGAAACCTGTCCACCTTATTCCTAGTTCCTGTTTTAATCTGACTAAAACATCCTCAACCTGTCCACCTTATTCCTAGTTCCTGTTTTAATCTGACTAAAACATCCTCCCTGGAGGCTGAAACCTGTCCACCTTATTCCTAGTTCCTGTTTTAATCTGACTAAAACATCCTCAACCTGTCCACCTTATTGTTTAGTTCCTGTTTTAATCTGACTAAAACATCCTCCCTGGAGGCTGAAACCTGTCCACCTTATTGTTTAGTCCCTGTTTTAATCTGACTAAAACATCCTCAACCTGGAGGCTGAAACTTGTCCACCTTATTGTTTAGTCCCTGTTTTAATCTGACTAAAACACCCTCCCTGGAGGCTGAAACCTGTCCACCTTATTGTTTAGTCCCTGTTTTAATCTGACTAAAACATCCTCCCTGGAGGCTGAAACTTGTCCACCTTATTGTTTAGTCCCTGTTTTATTTTTTTCCCTGCTAAAAATATCAGTTGTATAGGGTGTACTGTCTGTGATAAAGACATATTTCAATGCAGTAGTAGTGCATGTAGTGAACTACATGACAAAGTCTACAGTCTGTTATAGTCACTACATACTGTACTCTACAGTCTGTTATAGTCACTACATACTGTACTCTACAGTCTGTTATAGTCACTACATACTGTACTCTACAGTCTGTTATAGTCACTACATACTGTACTCTACAGTCTGTTATAGTCACTACATACTGTACTCTACAGTCTGTTATAGTCACTACATACTGTACTCTACAGTCTGTTATATCCACTACATACTGTACTCTACAGTCTGTTATAGTCACTACATACTGTACTCTACAGTCTGTTATAGTCACTACATACTGTACTCTACAGTCTGTTATAGTCACTACATACTGTACTCTACAGTCTGTTATAGTCACTACATACTGTACTCTACAGTCTGTTATAGTCACTACATACTGTACTCTACAGTCTGTTATAGTCACTACATACTGTACTCTACAGTCTGTTATAGTCACTACATACTGTACTCTACAGTCTGTTATAGTCACTACATACTGCACTCTACAGTCTGTTATAGTCACTACATACTGTACTCTACAGTCTGTTATAGTCACTACATACTGTACTCTACAGTCTGTTATAGTCACTACATACTGTACTCTACAGTCTGTTATAGTCACTACATACTGTACTCTACAGTCTGTTATAGTCACTACATACTGTACTCTACAGTCTAATGTTATAGTCACTACATACTGTACTCTACAGTCTGTTATAGTCACTACATACTGTACTCTACAGTCTGTTATAGTCACTACATACTGTACTCTACAGTCTGTTATAGTCACTACATACTGTACTCTACAGTCTGTTATAGTCACTACATACTGTACTCTACAGTCTGTTATAGTCACTACATACTGTACTCTACAGTCTGTTATAGTCACTACATACTGTACTCTACAGTCTGTTATAGTCACTACATACTGTACTCTACAGTCTGTTATAGTCACTACATACTGTACTCTACAGTCTGTTATAGTCACTACATACTGTACTCTACAGTCTGTTATAGTCACTACATACTGTACTCTACAGTCTGTTATAGTCACTACATACTGTACTCTACAGTCTGTTATAGTCACTACATACTGTACTCTACAGTCTGTTATATCCACTACATACTGTACTCTACAGTCTGTTATAGTCACTACATACTGTACTCTACAGTCTGTTATATCCACTACATACTGTACTCTACAGTCTGTTATAGTCACTACATACTGTACTCTACAGTCTGTTATAGTCACTACATACTGTACTCTACAGTCTGTTATAGTCACTACATACTGAACTCTACAGTCTGTTATAATCACTACATACTGTACTCTACAGTCTGTTATAGTCACTACATACTGTACTCTACAGTCTGTTATAGTCACTACATACTGTACTCTACAGTCTGTTATAGTCACTACATACTGTACTCTACAGTCTGTTATAGTCACTACATACTGTACTCTACAGTCTGTTATAGTCACTACATACTGAACTCTACAGTCTGTTATAATCACTACATACTGTACTCTACAGTCTGTTATAGTCACTACATACTGTACTCTACAGTCTGTTATAGTCACTACATACTGTACTCTACAGTCTGTTATAGTCACTACATACTGTACTCTACAGTCTGTTATAGTCACTACATACTGTACTCTACAGTCTGTTATAGTCACTACATACTGTACTCTACAGTCTGTTATAGTCACTACATACTGTACTCTACAGTCTGTTATAGTCACTACATACTGTACTCTACACACTTGAATGATATTTTGACCATTTTGGGAAACTGTATTGTTGATGTACATGAACTGGTACATCATAGTTCATTCACCTGGCTTTATACCTGTAAATATATATTACCGCTAAGCTCTGGTCCAGAGACTGACCCCGTTTCTACTCTGCATCGAGACTGACCCCGTTTCTACTCTGCATAGAGGCTGACCCCGTTTCTACTCTGCATCGAGACCGACCCCATTTCTACTCTGCATAGAGACTGACCCCATTTCTACTCTGCATCGAGACTGACCCCGTTTCTACTCTGCATCGAGACTGACCCCGTTTCTACTCTCCACTGAGACTGACCCCGTTTCTACTCTGCATCGAGACTGACCCTGTTTCTACTCTGCATCGAGACTGACCCCGTTTCTACTCAGCATCAAGACTGACCCCGTTTCTACTCTGCATCGAGACTGACCCTGTTTCTACTCTGCATCAAGACTGACCCCGTTTCTACTCTCCACTGAGACTGACCCCGTTTCTACTCTGCATCGAGACTGACCCCGTTTCTACTCAGCATCAAGACTGACCCCGTTTCTACTCTGCATCGAGACTGACCCTGTTTCTACTCTGCATCAAGACTGACCCCGTTTCTACTCTCCACTGAGACTGACCCCGTTTCTACTCTGCATCGAGACTGACCCCGTTTCTACTCTGCATCGAGACTGACCCCGTTTCTACTCTGCATAGAGACTGACCCCGTTTCTACTCCACTGAGACTGACCCCGTTTCTACTCTGCATCGAGACTGACCCTGTTTCTACTCTGCATAGAGACTGACCCCGTTTCTACTCTCCACTGAGACTGACCCCGTTTCTACTCTGCATAGAGACTGACCCCGTTTCTACTCTGCATAGAGACTGACCCCGTTTCTACTCTGCATAGAGACTGACCCCGTTTCTACTCTGCATAGAGACTGACCCCGTTTCTACTCTGCATCGAGACTGACCCCGTTTCTACTCTGCATCGAGACTGACCCCGTTTCTACTCTGCATAGAGACTGACCCCGTTTCTACTCTGCATCGAGACTGACCCCGTTTCTACTCTGCATAGAGACTGACCCCGTTTCTACACTCCATAGAGACTGACCCCGTTTATTGTTTGACTGTAGGCCACACCTTACCATGTGAACGGGGTCAGGGGGTCAGTCTTGTCCTGTATCACCTTACCATGTGAACGTGGTCACGGGGTCAGGGGATCAGTCCTGTCCTGTATCACCTTACCATGTGAACGGGGTCAGGGGGTCAGTCTTGTCCTGTATCACCTTACCATGTGAACGGGGTCACGGGGTCAGGGGGTCAGTCTTGTCCTGTATCACCTTACCATGTGAATGCATCTTGTACATTTCCATAACATGTTACTTTAGTCACACAGCTACATTATTGGGATTTTATAGTCACATTTTCTACCTTGTGTAAATTTTTGTTATAAAATGCTAATAAATGCGTATATGGATTTGTACCCTTGTCTCTATTCCAAACTCTATTGGCCTCCACATTCACCCGGCTTCAACCCAATTTGAGATGGTTTGGGATGAGTTGGATCGCAGAGTGAAGGAAAAGCAGCCAACAAGTGCTCAGCATGTGTGGGAACACTTTCAAGACTGTTGGAAAAGCATTCCAGGTGAAGCTGGTTGAGAGAATGCCAAGAGTGTTCAAAGCTGTCATCAAGGCAAAGGGTGGCTACTTTGAAGAATCTCAAATATAAAATATATTTTTAATTTAACACTTTTTTTTGGTAACTACAGGATTCCATGTGTGTTATTTCATAGTTTTGATGTCTTCACTATTATTCTACAATGTATAAAATAGTCAAAATTAAAGAAAAACCCTTGAATGAGTAGGTGTATACGATTTGTACCCGTATCTATTCCAAAATCTTCGGGTCTCAATTTTGCTTGATGTTAGGGAGGGGAACTGAGTTTAAAATAGCCAAGGAGAAGGGGGTAAATTATAAGACACGGACACGTCTAAAGAAAAACACGAATGAAATGGACATTTCGGCGTCAACCGTTTGCTTAAATTGATTTAATTCTGATTTATTTATGAAATGTTTACACGTTTAGTCTCGGGAGAGTTATTTATTCTACAATGGAGACATTCTCAGTGGTCGACATGTCTGAGATTACTGTCGTGCAACTCCGTTATCGGTCCCGACCGTGGACAGGACCTGTCGAGAGAGGAGCGAACTGTTCCGACCGAACGGGTAAGGTTGGTTCATACGAATACACGTATAGGACCAGCAGAGACAATACGTTTGTGGGTTATTTGTTTCTGGTATTAACCAGGACAAAATTCACTGTTGGTTATTTGATCAAATAAATGATTAGATTTGTTAAACTTTTAGTTACACACACGCACACACTCATCAGCCGTCGTCCTGTTTGAATCTAGACGTGTTCCTCAAACTCACAGGTTCTTTCCCGACCCGAGAAACAGAAACGGGTGTGTAAAGTCATATTGGACCGTTTTGACCAACAGTACGGTCAGGAACTTGGCCCCCTATGGCCGTCTGCAAGGTATGTACGCGTTCACCTCGTCCTCGTATCCTTTTATACAGTCTATGCAGCGTTACGTGCCAATAACTATATTATAAGTCGTTGTATTACTCTGAACTTAAATCGCATGGGAACTCTGTTGTAGTCTTGTTTCCCAAATGGCACCGTATTCCCCATAGGTCTTGGTCTACAGTTGTGCAGTGCATTCTGGAAGTATTCAGACCACATTGATTTTTTTACACATTTTGTTATGTTACAGCCTTATTCTAAAATGGCTCATCAATCTACACACAATACCCCATGATGACATCACAATACCCCATAATGACATCACAATACCCCATGATGACATCACAATACCCCATAATGACATCACAATACCCCATAATGACATCACAATACCCCATGATGACATCACAATACCCCATGATGACAAAACAGGTTTAGACAGTTTTGCAAATGTATATAATAAAAAAAATAACAACAACCTGAAATCACATTTTTCCATAAGTATTCAGACCCTTTACTCAGTACTTTGTTGAAGCACCTTAGGCAGCGATTACAGCCTTGAGTCTTCTTGAGTATGACGCTACAGGCTTGGCACACCTGTATTTGGGGAGTTTCTCCCATTCCTCTCTGCAGATTCTCTCAAGCTCTGTGAGGTTGGATGGGGAGTGTCGTTGTACAGATATTTTCAGGTCTCTCCAGAGATGTTTGATCGGGTTCAAGTCCGTGTTCCTGCTGGGACACTGAAGGACATTCAGTGACTTGTCCTGAAGCCACTCCTGCGTTGTCTTGGTTGTGTGCTTAGGGTCGTTGTCCTATTGGAAGGTGAACCTTCGCCCCAGTCTGAGGTCCTGAGCGCTTTGGAGCAGGTTTTCATCAAGGATCTCTCGGTGTTCCGTTCATCTTTCCCTCCATCCTGACTAGTCTCCCAGTCCCTGCCGCTGAAAAACATCCACACAGCATGATGCTGCCACCACCAAGCTTCATCGTAGGGATGGTGCCAGGTTTCCTCCAGACTTGGCACGCTTGGCATTCAGGCCAAAGAAACCAATCTTGATTTCATCAAACCAGGGAATCTTGTTTGAGAGTCTTTAGGTGCCTTTTGGAAAACTCCAAGCGAGCTGTCATGTGCCTTTTACTGACGAGTGGCTTCCATCTGGCCACTCTACCATAAACGCCTGATTGGTGGAGTGCTGCAGAGATGGTTGTCCTTCTAGAAAGTTCTCCCATCTCCAAAGAGGAACTCTGGAGCTCTGTTAGTGACCATCAGGTTCTTGGTCACCTCCCTGACAAAGGGAAAGGTGTTGTTGAACCCTGGGTGCTGGCAGTATGGAGTGATGCTCAACCTCTTCTCCTCTCCTCCTGTCTCCTACAGGGCTGTGTTGTTGAACCCTGGGTGCTGGCAGTATGGAGTGATGATCAACCTCTTCTCTCCTCCTGTCTCCTACAGGGCTGTGTTGTTGAACCCTGGGTGCTGGCAGTATGGAGTGATGCTCAACCGTTTTGCTGCGGTGTCAGAGGTCAAACAACGCCTCCAAGGGCAAGGCTTTGTCAGTCTACTGCCCCACACGGACCTGCCTCTTAACTCCTCTCTCCCCCAGCCTCACCCTGCCTCTCCCACCCAGCCTAGCTCCATCCCTCACCCCGGTCCTCCTCCTCCCTCCCTTCAGTGTTTCATCCACCCCTCCCCAGTGCGTTACCCCTCTCCTCCTCACCGCCAGGGCCAGTTGAAACCCTACTACCTGATGAACGCTGCCTCCCTGCTGCCTGTCTTAGCCCTGGGGGTAGAGGAGGGGGACAGGGTCCTGGATCTCTGCTCGGCTCCTGGAGGGAAGGCCTTGGCTATACTACAGACTGCTGACCCAGGTCAGGACATGAGCTTTACACTGTTAGGTGTTAGGGGCTAAGGGGTTAGGGTGTAGGGGATAAGGATGTAGGGGATAAGGGGCTAACCCCTTAAGGGTAGGACTGCTAACCCAGGTCCTGTTAAACTCATTAATGGGCTGTCCCCCCCCCCCCCCCCCCTCTGACTGGTTAACACCGTTATATTGATAACTTGAGTCAGTCTTATCTGTCGTTGTGTTCCAGCTCTGTTGTGTTGTAATGAAATGGACCCACACCGACGTGATTGGCTGGCCAAAACCCTGGAATCCTTCATCCCCCAATCGCTGAGCAGCACTGTCACCGTGTCCAATCAGGATGGACGGAACTTTGGGCAGAGTGAAGCCGGAATGTATGACAAGGTGAGGGAAGAAAACGGACATGTTTTTTTTTTGTGTCATCCTGCGTTCAAGACACAAGGGCTCCATCTCAGTGTATCCTATCTCCTTACCTGCTTCCTTCCCAACCGTTTGGTAGGAGACGCTCCATCTCAGTGTATCCTATCTCCTTACCTGCTTCCTTCCCAACCGTTTGGTAGGAGACGCTCCATCTCAGTGCATCCTATCTCCTTACCTGCTTCCTTCCCAACCGTTTGGTAGGAGACGCTCCATCTCAGTGCATCCTATCTCCTTACCTGCTTCCTTCCCAACCGTTTGGTAGGAGACGCTCCATCTCAGTGCATCCTATCTCCTTACCTGCTTCCTTCCCAACCGTTTGGTAGGAGACGCTCCATCTCAGTGCATCCTATCTCCTTACCTGCTTCCTTCCCAACCGTTTGGTAGGAGACGCTCCATCTCAGTGCATCCTATCTCCTTACCTGCTTCCTTCCCAACCGTTTGGTAGGAGACGCTCCATCTCAGTGCATCCTATCTCCTTACCTGCTTCCTTCCCAACCGTTTGGTAGGAGACGCTCCATCTCAGTGCATCCTATCTCCTTACCTGCTTCCTTCCCAACCATTTGGTAGGAGACGCTCCATCTCAGTGCATCCTATCTCCTTACCTGCTTCCTTCCCAACCATTTGGTAGGAGACGCTCCATCTCAGTGTGTCGTGCATCCTATCTCCTTACCTGCTTCCTTCCCAACCGTTTGGTAGGAGACGCTCCATCTCAGTGTGTCGTGCATCCTATCTCCTTACCTGCTTCCTTCCCATCCGTTTGGTAGGAGACGCTCCATCTCAGTGTGTAGTGCATCCTATCTCCTTACCTGCTTCCTTCCCATCTGTATTGGTAGGAGACGCTCCCTCTCAGTGCATCCTATCTCCTTACCTGCTTCCTTCCCATCCGTATTGGTAGGAGACGCTCCATCTCAGTGTGTAGTGCATCCTATCTCCTTACCTGCTTCCTTCCCATCCGTATTGGTAGGAGACGCTCCATCTCAGTGTGTCGTGCATCCTATCTCCTTACTTGCTTCCTTCCCATCCGTATTGGTAGGAGACACTCCCTCCCTTCAGACTGGTTTCTCCAATAGGTTTTAAGAAGGGGCTAGGAGACAGGCTGCAAGGAGTCGTGGACTGAGGAAGAGCCATGATAACATTTCTCTGAAGTGAGCGTCTCCAACCTGCAGTTCCAGCAGGGGGCGCTCTTGTTCCTCTGAACGGTCATCAAATCAGATCCTGTTTATTTGGTCACATACGCGTGGGTTTAGCAGATGTTGTTGCAGGTGTAGCGAAATGCCTGTAAATAACATAACAGCCCAGATCAGTGGAAAGACACACTGCAGCTATTCTGAACGTTTCCTGTTGAAGGACAATATACCAGTATGAATACAGTAGCGGACTCACACATAACGGTCCCATTTATCTTTGTTTGCAAAATAATATAGATATATATATTTTTTTTTAGACAAGTTAAAAACTCCATGGTGGTCTAAGGCACTGCATCTCCGTGCTAGAGGCGTCACTACAGACCCTGGTTCAATCCCGGGCTGTATCACAACCAGGCCGTGATCTGGAGTCCCATAGGGCGGCGCACAATCGGCCCAGCGTCGTCCGTGTTTGGGGGGGGGGGGGGGGTCTTTTATCTACTTCCTCAGAGTCACATGATCTCCTGTGTACGGGTTTATCTACTTCCTGTCACATGATCTCCTGGATGCCATGTGTGTCTCTGTGTACGGGTTATAGTCCTCGTTCTGCTCTGTATGCTGTTTTGGGTTTTGACTTGTACACAAAGTATTGTTGTTGTTGTTGTTGCAGATTTCTGCAGAGTCTCAATAGATTGGTGGTTTGGTCCCATTTTGGTTAGTGAGTGGACTCCAGATTTCTGCAGAGTCTCAATAGATTGGGGGTTTGGTCCCATTTTGGTTAGTGAGTGGACTCCAGATTTCTGCAGAGTCTCAATAGATTGGGGGTTTTGTCCCATTTTGGTTAGTGAGTGGACTCCAGATTTCTGCAGAGTCTCAATAGATTGGGGGTTTGGTCCTATTTTGGTTAGTGAGTGGACTCCAGATTTCTGCAGAGTCTCAATAGATTGGGGGTTTTGTCCCATTTTGGTTAGTGAGTGGACTCCAGATTTCTGCAGAGTCTCAATAGATTGGGGGTTTGGTCCCATTTTGGTTAGTGAGTGGACTCCAGATTTCTGCAGAGTCTCAATAGATTGGGGGTTTGGTCCCATTTTGGTTAGTGAGTGGACTCCAGATTTCTGCAGAGTCTCAATAGATTGGGGGTTTGGTCCCATTTTGGTTAGTGAGTGGACTCCAGATTTCTGCAGAGTCTCAATAGATTGGGGGTTTGGTCCCATTTTGGTTAGTGAGTGGACTCCAGATTTCTGCAGAGTCTCAATAGATTGGGGGTTTGGTCCCATTTTGGTTAGTGAGTGGACTCCAGATTTCTGCAGAGTCTCAATAGATTGGGGGTTTGGTCCCATTTTGGTTAGTGAGTGGACTCCAGATTTCTGCAGAGTCTCAATAGATTGGGGGTTTGGTCCCATTTTGGTTAGTGAGTGGACTCCAGATTTCTGCAGAGTCTCAATAGATTGGGGGTTTGGTCCCATTTTGGTTAGTGAGTGGACTCCAGATTTCTGCAGAGTCTCAATAGATTGGGGGTTTGGTCCCATTTTGGTTAGTGAGTGGACTCCAGATTTCTGCAGAGTCTCAATAGATTGGGGGTTTGGTCCCATTTTGGTTAGTGAGTGGACTCCAGATTTCTGCAGAGTCTCAATAGATTGGGGGTTTGGTCCTATTTTGGTTAGTGAGTGGACTCCAGATTTCTGCAGAGTCTCAATAGATTGGGGGTTTGGTCCCATTTTGGTTAGTGAGTGGACTCCAGATTTCTGCAGAGTCTCAATAGATTGGGGGTTTGGTCCCATTTTGGTTAGTGAGTGGACTCCAGATTTCTGCAGAGTCTCAATAGATTGGGGGTTTTGTCCCATTTTGGTTAGTGAGTGGACTCCAGATTTCTGCAGAGTCTCAATAGATTGGGGGTTTGGTCCTATTTTGGTTAGTGAGTGGACTCCAGATTTCTGCAGAGTCTCAATAGATTGGGGGTTTTGTCCCATTTTGGTTAGTGAGTGGACTCCAGATTTCTGCAGAGTCTCAATAGATTGGGGGTTTGGTCCCATTTTGGTTAGTGAGTGGACTCCAGATTTCTGCAGAGTCTCAATAGATTGGGGGTTTGGTCCCATTTTGGTTAGTGAGTGGACTCCAGATTTCTGCAGAGTCTCAATAGATTGGGGGTTTGGTCCCATTTTGGTTAGTGAGTGGACTCCAGATTTCTGCAGAGTCTCAATAGATTGGGGGTTTGGTCCCATTTTGGTTAGTGAGTGGACTCCAGATTTCTGCAGAGTCTCAATAGATTGGGGGTTTGGTCCCATTTTGGTTAGTGAGTGGACTCCAGATTTCTGCAGAGTCTCAATAGATTGGGGGTTTGGTCCCATTTTGGTTAGTGAGTGGACTCCAGATTTCTGCAGAGTCTCAATAGATTGGGGGTTTGGTCCCATTTTGGTTAGTGAGTGGACTCCAGATTTCTGCAGAGTCTCAATAGATTGGGGGTTTGGTCCCATTTTGGTTAGTGAGTGGACTCCAGATTTCTGCAGAGTCTCAATAGATTGGGGGTTTGGTCCCATTTTGGTTAGTGAGTGGACTCCAGATTTCTGCAGAGTCTCAATAGATTGGGGGTTTGGTCCCATTTTGGTTAGTGAGTGGACTCCAGATTTCTGCAGAGTCTCAATAGATTGGGGGTTTGGTCCTATTTTGGTTAGTGAGTGGACTCCAGATTTCTGCAGAGTCTCAATAGATTGGGGGTTTGGTCCCATTTTGGTTAGTGAGTGGACTCCAGATTTCTGCAGAGTCTCAATAGATTGGGGGTTTGGTCCCATTTTGGTTAGTGAGTGGACTCCAGATTTCTGCAGAGTCTCAATAGATTGGGGGTTTGGTCACATTTTGGTTAGTGAGTGGACTCCAGATTTCTGCAGAGTCTCAATAGATTGGGGGTTTGGTCCCATTTTGGTTAGTGAGTGGACTCCAGATTTCTGCAGAGTCTCAATAGATTGGAGGTTTGGTCCCATTTTGGTTAGTGAGTGGACTCCAGATTTCTGCAGAGTCTCAATAGATTGGGGGTTTGGTCCCATTTTGGTTAGTGAGTGGACTCCAGATTTCTGCAGAGTCTCAATAGATTGGGGGTTTGGTCCCATTTTGGTTAGTGAGTGGACTCCAGATTTCTGCAGAGTCTCAATAGATTGGGGGTTTGGTCCCATTTTGGTTAGTGAGTGGACTCCAGATTTCTGCAGAGTCTCAATAGATTGGGGGTTTGGTCCCATTTTGGTTAGTGAGTGGACTCCAGATTTCTGCAGAGTCTCAATAGATTGGGGGTTTGGTCCCATTTTGGTTAGTGAGTGGACTCCAGATTTCTGCAGAGTCTCAATAGATTGGGGGTTTGGTCCCATTTTGGTTAGTGAGTGGACTCCAGATTTCTGCAGAGTCTCAATAGATTGGGGGTTTGGTCCCATTTTGGTTAGTGAGTGGACTCCAGATTTCTGCAGAGTCTCAATAGATTGGGGGTTTGGTCCCATTTTGGTTAGTGAGTGGACTCCAGATTTCTGCAGAGTCTCAATAGATTGGGGGTTTGGTCCCATTTTGGTTAGTGAGTGGACTCCAGATTTCTGCAGAGTCTCAATAGATTGGGGGTTTGGTCCCATTTTGGTTAGTGAGTGGACTCCAGATTTCTGCAGAGTCTCAATAGATTGGGGGTTTGGTCCCATTTTGGTTAGTGAGTGGACTCCAGATTTCTGCAGAGTCTCAATAGATTGGGGGTTTGGTCCCATTTTGGTTAGTGAGTGGACTCCAGATTTCTGCAGAGTCTCAATAGATTGGGGGTTTGGTCCCATTTTGGTTAGTGAGTGGACTCCAGATTTCTGCAGAGTCTCAATAGATTGGGGGTTTGGTCCCATTTTGGTTAGTGAGTGGACTCCAGATTTCTGCAGAGTCTCAATAGATTGGGGGTTTGGTCCCATTTTGGTTAGTGAGTGGACTCCAGATTTCTGCAGAGTCTCAATAGATTGGGGGTTTGGTCCTATTTTGGTTAGTGAGTGGACTCCAGATTTCTGCAGAGTCTCAATAGATTGGGGGTTTGGTCCCATTTTGGTTAGTGAGTGGACTCCAGATTTCTGCAGAGTCTCAATAGATTGGGGGTTTGGTCCCATTTTGGTTAGTGAGTGGACTCCAGATTTCTGCAGAGTCTCAATAGATTGGGGGTTTGGTCACATTTTGGTTAGTGAGTGGACTCCAGATTTCTGCAGAGTCTCAATAGATTGGGGGTTTGGTCCCATTTTGGTTAGTGAGTGGACTCCAGATTTCTGCAGAGTCTCAATAGATTGGAGGTTTGGTCCCATTTTGGTTAGTGAGTGGACTCCAGATTTCTGCAGAGTCTCAATAGATTGGGGGTTTGGTCCCATTTTGGTTAGTGAGTGGACTCCAGATTTCTGCAGAGTCTCAATAGATTGGGGGTTTGGTCCCATTTTGGTTAGTGAGTGGACTCCAGATTTCTGCAGAGTCTCAATAGATTGGGGGTTTGGTCCCATTTTGGTTAGTGAGTGGACTCCAGATTTCTGCAGAGTCTCAATAGATTGGGGGTTTGGTCCCATTTTGGTTAGTGAGTGGACTCCAGATTTCTGCAGAGTCTCAATAGATTGGGGGTTTGGTCCCATTTTGGTTAGTGAGTGGACTCCAGATTTCTGCAGAGTCTCAATAGATTGGGGGTTTGGTCCCATTTTGGTTAGTGAGTGGACTCCAGATTTCTGCAGAGTCTCAATAGATTGGGGGTTTGGTCCCATTTTGGTTAGTGAGTGGACTCCAGATTTCTGCAGAGTCTCAATAGATTGGGGGTTTGGTCCCATTTTGGTTAGTGAGTGGACTCCAGATTTCTGCAGAGTCTCAATAGATTGGGGGTTTGGTCCCATTTTGGTTAGTGAGTGGACTCCAGATTTCTGCAGAGTCTCAATAGATTGGGGGTTTGGTCCCATTTTGGTTAGTGAGTGGACTCCAGATTTCTGAAGAGTCTCAATAGATTGGGGGTTTGGTCCCATTTTGGTTAGTGAGTGGACTCCAGATTTCTGCAGAGTCTCAATAGATTGGGGGTTTGGTCCCATTTTGGTTAGTGAGTGGACTCCAGATTTCTGCAGAGTCTCAATAGATTGGGGGTTTGGTCCCATTTTGGTTAGTGAGTGGACTCCAGATTTCTGCAGAGTCTCAATAGATTGGGGGTTTGGTCCCATTTTGGTTAGTGAGTGGACTCCAGATTTCTGCAGAGTCTCAATAGATTGGGGGTTTGGTCCCATTTTGGTTAGTGAGTGGACTCCAGATTTCTGCAGAGTCTCAATAGATTGGGGGTTTGGTCCCATTTTGGTTAGTGAGTGGACTCCAGATTTCTGCAGAGTCTCAATAGATTGGGGGTTTGGTCCCATTTTGGTTAGTGAGTGGACTCCAGATTTCTGCAGAGTCTCAATAGATTGGGGGTTTGGTCCCATTTTGGTTAGTGAGTGGACTCCAGATTTCTGCAGAGTCTCAATAGATTGGGGGTTTGGTCCCATTTTGGTTAGTGAGTGGACTCCAGATTTCTGCAGAGTCTCAATAGATTGGGGGTTTGGTCCCATTTTGGTTAGTGAGTGGACTCCAGATTTCTGCAGAGTCTCAATAGATTGGGGGTTTGGTCCCATTTTGGTTAGTGAGTGGACTCCAGATTTCTGCAGAGTCTCAATAGATTGGGGGTTTGGTCCCATTTTGGTTAGTGAGTGGACTCCAGATTTCTGCAGAGTCTCAATAGATTGGAGGTTTGGTCCCATTTTGGTTAGTGAGTGGACTCCAGATTTCTGCAGAGTCTCAATAGATTGGGGGTTTGGTCCCATTTTGGTTAGTGAGTGGACTCCAGATTTCTGCAGAGTCTCAATAGATTGGGGGTTTGGTCCCATTTTGGTTAGTGAGTGGACTCCAGATTTCTGCAGAGTCTCAATAGATTGGGGGTTTGGTCCCATTTTGGTTAGTGAGTGGACTCCAGATTTCTGCAGTCTCAATAGATTGGGGGTTTGGTCCCATTTTGGTTAGTGAGTGGACTCCAGATTTCTGCAGAGTCTCAATAGATTGGGGGTTTGGTCCCATTTTGGTTAGTGAGTGGACTCGAGATTTCTGCAGAGTCTCAATAGATTGGGGGTTTGGTCCCATTTTGGTTAGTGAGTGGACTCCAGATTTCACAACCACAGAGGGAATAATCTAATTGGGAGGTTGAGTTTTCAAGTTCCTTTCGATGGCATAGAAGATGTTTCACAGCCTTTTTTAATTTAACTAGACAAGTCAGTTAAAACAAGTTCTTATTTACAATGACGGCCCTAGGAACAGTGGGTTAACTGGTCTAGGAACAGTGGGTTAACTGGTCTAGGAACAGTGGGTTAACTGGTCTAGGAACAGTGGGTTAACTGGTCTAGGAACAGTGGGTTAACTGGCCTAGGAACAGTGGGTTAACTGGTCTAGGAACAGTGGGTTAACTGGTCTAGGAACAGTGGGTTAACTGGTCTAGGAACAGTGGGTTAACTGGTCTAGGAACAGTGGGTTAACTGGTCTAGGAACAGTGGGTTAACTGGCCTAGGAACAGTGGGTTAACTGGTCTAGGAACAGTGGGTTAACTGGTCTAGGAACAGTGGGTTAACTGGTCTAGGAACAGTGGGTTAACTGGTCTAGGAACAGTGGGTGAACTGGTCTAGGAACAGTGGGTGAACTGGTCTAGGAACAGTGGGTGAACTGGTCTAGGAACAGTGGGTGAACTGGTCTAGGAACAGTGGGTGAACTGGTCTAGGAACAGTGGGTTAACTGGTCTAGGAACAGTGGGTTAACTGGTCTAGGAACAGTGGGTTAACTGGTCTAGGAACAGTGGGTTAACTGGTCTAGGAACAGTGGGTTAACTGGTCTAGGAACAGTGGGTTAACTGGTCTAGGAACAGTGGGTTAACTGGTCTAGGAACAGTGGGTTAACTGGTCTAGGAACAGTGGGTTAACTGGTCTAGGAACAGTGGGTTAACTGGTCTAGGAACAGTGGGTTAACTGGTCTAGGAACAGTGGGTTAACTGGTCTAGGAACAGTGGGTTAACTGGTCTAGGAACAGTGGGTTAACTGGCCTAGGAACAGTGGGTTAACTGGTCTAGTGGGTTAACTGGTCTAGGAACAGTGGGTTAACTGGTCTAGGAACAGTGGGTTAACTGGTCTAGGAACAGTGGGTTAACTGCAGTGTTGATGTTTATGCCGAGGTAGGTATAATTATTTGTGTGCTCTGTCTCCCTCCCCTCTCTTCACTCCCCCCTGCCTCTCTTCCTCTCTCCCCCCTGCCTCTCTTTCTCTCGCTCCGCCCTGCCTCTGTCTCTTATCTCCTCTCCCACAGAGGGCTATAGGATTAGCTCTTGTTCTACTCTGTGGCACTCATTAGCGCCGTCTCACTGACTGGAGAGGCCCTGTGGAGGAGAGGGGCCCACGCCTCTACCCACCGGAGGAAAACCCATCCTATCTCATCCCCCCTCAGCAGCTAGCATCACACGTCACTTAGCATCACATAGAGACTCTATATTACAGTCATCCTCTCTCTGCTCTGTTCTCTCTCTCTCTTCTCTCTCTGTTGCTCTCTTCTGTTCTCTCTTTTCTCTCTCCTCTTTTCTCTCCTCTGTTCTCTCCTCTTTTCTCTCCTCTGTTCTCTCCTCTTTTCTCTCCTCTCTTTTCTCTTTCCTCTGTTCTCTCCTCTGTTCTCTCTCTCTCTCTCTCTCTCTCTCTCTCTCTCTCTCTCTCTCTGTTGCTCTGTTCTGTTCTCTGTTCTCTCTCCTCTGTTCTCTCCTCTCCCCTCTGTTCTCTCCTCTCTGTTCTCTCTCCTCTCTGTTCTCTCTCCTCTCTGTTCTCTCTTTTCTCTCTCCTCTGTTCTATTCTCTCCTCTCTGTTCTCTCCTCTCCTCTCTGTTCTCTCTCCTCTGTTCTCTCTTCTCCCTCTCTCCTTCCTCCCTCCCAGGTTCTGCTGGATGCTCCATGTTCTAATGATCGTAGCTGGCTGTTCTCTGGACCAGGAGGGGAGCAGCATGGAGCTGGGAGGCTGAGGGAGAGGGCCAGGCTGCCCACACTACAGACACAACTGCTCAGGTATGAATTCATGCTTTAATTATGAAATCAGCTTGGCAATATACAGACATACCTGGCCTACATACAGACATACCTGGCCTACATACAGACATACCTGGCCTACATACAGACATACCTGGCCTACATACAGACATATCTGGTCTACATCCAGACATACCTGGCCTACATCCAGACATACCTGGCCTACATACAGACATACCTGGCCTACTTACAGACATACCTGGCCTACATACAGAAATACCTGGCCTACATACAGAAATACCTGGCCTACATACAGACATACCTGTCCCTTTTCCACTGGGGTTTTACACCAGAGTTTTGTGTTTCTACTTCTGAGGCCAGGGGTGTAAAAACAGTCCTGGGCCAGGCCTATGTTGACCTTTAACCTGAAATCAATCCACAGCCCTCTCCTCCAGCTGCTACTGATCTGTCTCATCACATCCTGTCTGTTCCCCAGGTCTGCGCTGGCTGCGTTGCGTCCGGGGGGCGTGGCCGTCTACTCCACCTGCACGTTGTCCCGCTCTGAGAACCAGGAAGTGGTGGAGGCGGTCCTAAACACCTGTCCAGGGGTGGAGCTTCAAGACCTGGAGGAGGAGCTAGCCCTTCCGCTCCAGGAACACTTCACCTTCACCCCGTTAGGCCACACCCCCTCGTTAGGCCTCCTTGTGGTTCCACAGCAGGGTCAGACCTGGGGGCCCATGTTCCTGTCGCGCATCAAGAGGATTCACTGATTGGTTGATTGACTCGCTGACTTCCTGTCACGCATCAAGAGGTACTGCCTGCCTGACTGGTCGGTTGGTTGATTTTCTCGCTGACTTCCTGTCACGCATTAAGAGGACTCGCTGACTTCCTGTCACGTATCAAGAGGACGAACTGACTGAGCATGTCAGACGCTGAGGCTGGTCTTCGATGGATTCCACAATGCAACATGTTTTCATGTGACGGCTACTGCTAACGAGCTAACTCTCTAGGGCTTGTGTTCCAAATGCCACTCTATATATATATAGCACACACAAGTAGTGCACTATATAGGGAATAGGGTGCTATTTAGGAAGCACCCTTTGTCTCACACGCTCTTTGCCCATGTTCCTATCTGGCATCAAGAAGACCCACTGAACTCTTAAATAAAGGTTACATAAAATAAATAATGAATCCCAATGACCTCTGAATACCCACAACAGTTGCTGATACAAAGAAGCAGAGGCGGCTGCTGATTGGCTGAATACCCGAGGTGCATTATGGTTTGAATTGTCAACAAAGCAGCATGACAGAAATATGAGGCCAAGTTTTCAAACCTCCTGTAGTTTCTTTGAGAATATATATATATACATATAAAACGATCTTTGCACGATCCTATTTCACTTTTGCACGTTAAAAACCGAACGACCACATCTGCACATGCTGCCGTTGTCTTGAACAGATTAGATGATGCTACTTAGGAGGAGCAGCTCCTGATGAACGGGTACACCAGGGAGAACGCAACAAGCATGTAGATACAATAAACTGAAAACACATTATCTAACTGGGGATAGCTAGCTAACATAATGTCACTGAGCATTATCTAACGGGACAGCTAGCTAACATAATGTCACAGAGCAGTATCTAACTGGGGATAGCTAGCTAATGTAATGTCACAAAGCATTATCTAACTGGGGATAGCTAGCTAATGTAATGTCACAAAGCATTATCTAACTGGGGATAGCTAGCTAACGTAATATCACAAAGCATTATCTAACTGGGGATAGCTAGCTAATATGTCACAGAGCATTATCTAACTGGGGATAGCTAACGTAATATCACAGAGCATTATCTAACTGGGGATAGCTAGCTAACGTAATATCACAAAGCATTATCTAACTGGGGATAGCTAGCTAATGTAATGTCACAAAGCATTATCTAACTGGGGATAGCTAGCTAATATGTCACAGAGCATCTAACTGGGGACAGCTAGCTAACATGTCACAGAGCATTATCTAACTGGGGATAGCTAGCTAATATGTCACAGAGCATTATCTAACTGGGGATAGATAGCTAACATAATGTGACAGAGCATTATCTAACTGGGGACAGCTAGCTAACATGTCACAGAGCATTATCTAACTGTGGATAGCTAGCTAACATAATGTGACAGAGCAGGTAACTTTCATTCTGAAATAACTTAATGTCAGATATTAGTTTAGAAAGACTTGACATTGGCATGGGAGTTAACTAGCTACCAGCTGCTTATTAAAAGGTAGACAACTGGTTCATTTGACCTCAAAATCGCCCAAACTGTTTCTCAAAATTAGGGTAGCGTAATCATAGGTATCAACATACCCCCCAGGTTTTATGTTGTTTTAGTCCCCACAACTTGTCGCCCTGTCACCTACTGTAAAACCTGACAAACACCATGTGGGGAAACCATAAAATTGTCCGGCCACCGTCATGTTGTTTTGTTGTCCAACCAGATCCGTCATGTTGTTTTGTTGTCCAACCAGATCCGTCATGTTGTTTTGTTGTCCAACCAGATCCGTCATGTTGTTTTGTTGTCCAACCAGATCCGTCATGTTGTTTTGTTGTCCAACCAGATCCGTCATGTTGTTTTGTTGTCCAACCAGATCCGTCATGTTGTTTTGTTGTCCAACCAGATCCGTCATGTTGTTTTGTTGTCCAACCAGATCCGTCATGTTGTTTTGTTGTCCAACCAGATCCGTCATGTTGTTTTGTTGTCCAACCAGATCCGTCATGTTGTTTTGTTGTCCAACCAGATCCGTCATGTTGTTTTGTTGTCCAACCAGATCCGTCATGTTGTTTTGTTGTCCAACCAGATCCGTGATGAGAAGGTTCTAGCTGGTGTCTCCCTCGGACTCTTGTTGGATATAGATGTCCAGTTTATCAGGGTCCAAGGCTCACATGATTGTTCGTGGTTATTTATTTCAATTAAGTTATTTACAATTCGCTTTGTTGCTTTAGCACAATCTACTTGAGTAGATCTAGTCACCCCTGAGGGGCCCCCGTGTTAAGGATCAGCGTGTCAGATGTGTTATTACCTACCCTTACCACCTGAGGACGGCCCGTCAGGAAGTCCAGGATCCAGTAGCAGAGGGAGGTGTTTAGTTCCAGAGTCCTTAGCTTAGTGAAGAGCTTTGTGAGCAGTATGGTGTTGAACGCTGAGCTGTAGTCAATGAACAGCATTCTCACGTAGGTGTTCCTTTTGTCCAGGTGGGAAACGGCAGTGTGGAGTGCCGATTTAGATTGTGTCATCTGTGGATCTGTTGGGGTGGTATGTGAATTGGAGTGGGTCTAGGATTTCCGAGATGTTGTTGATGTGAGCCATGACCAGCCTTTCAAAGCACTTCATGGCTACAGACGTGAGTGCTACGGGGCAGTAATCATTTAGACAGGTTACCTTAGTTTTCTTGGGCACAGGGACTATGGTGGTCTGCTTGAAACATGTAGGTATTACAGACTCGGTCAGGGAGAGGTTGAACATGTCAGTGAAGACACTTGTCAGTTGGTCTGCGCATGCTCTGAGTACAAGTCCTGGTAATCCGTCTGGCCCCGCGGATTTATGAATGTTGACCTGTTTAAAGATCTTGCTCACATCAGCTACGGAGAGCGTGATCACACAGTTGTCCGGAACAGCTGGTGCTCTCATGCATGCTTCAGTGTTGCTTGCCTCGAAGCAAGGTCTTGCCTGGTAGGCTTGGGTATTGTTAGTTGGATTTATCTGTTAATTGAATGATTAGAATATTCCGCCCTGAAACATATAATTGTATGAAATTGATTAGAATGTATAAAATCATAATCAATAAATGTGTAGTTCTAGTCAGAATTAGGGTAAAGCAATATAGCTAATGTTTATCTTTATGGTATTTTAAACACTCAGTGCCGACCTGACTAGAGATTTGGGAGAGAACGGGGAGTACGTCTCAAGGCCAAGGTCTCCCGGCTGGTTAGTGTGACTGTGTGTGCGTAGCAGGACATTGTGTGCTAATGTTAGCGTGAATGTGTGTGCGTATGGTGGTGTGAATGTGTCGGCGTGAGAAGTCAGTATAAAATGAATTGATTTGTATTCTTGACTTCAGAACGTTCTGTGAATAAACCTTTTTGACTCTTTAGCTGGGCCTCCGTCTGTTTCATTCGACCAGGATCTTACACATTCTGGTTTGCAGACTGAGTAGTATAATTAAATTGGGTAATGAACATTGAGAATGTAAAAGGGCATTCCACACTGCCCTTTCCCACCTGGACAAACGGAACACCTACGTGAGAATGCTGTTCATCGACTACAGCTCAGCGTTCAACACCACACTGCTCATCACTAAGCACATTCACACCACCATGTCCTCAAGGCTAATTATGTGTCGAGGAAATGTCTGGTCGAGTTGCATTGCGACACACATTTCAGTTTCGTATTTAAATGCAGTAATTTACCATTTTTGCAATCCTCCCAGGGGATGCGATGTTCAGGTGCACATGAACACTACTGAGGAGAAATACGTGTGTTTAGTTCCGTGTTGTAATCTGTCATGTGTTTTGAAGTGGGCGTGTCTCGGAGCTCCATGTCATGTCCGTGCGTCATGGGAGCGGCTGCCCGGGCTCCTTATTGAGTAATACGTTTTGCCGCCTGTTGGCCTGCAGAACTATCATTATGAAATGTCTGTTCATTTATGGAAAGTTAATTCCCCGCTTTGGGGATAAGACAGGAGGAGTGTTTAAGATATTCCGTCTGAATGAACATGTAAATGTGGGTATAATGAAGGTCACATGATTTAATATGTCATGTTTGGGTAAAGAGTAACATGGTTAATGGTATGGTCCATAGGGAGGGGACAGAGGTATAAAATAACCAGTGGTTAATGGTATGGTCCATAGGGAGGGGACAGAGGTATAAAATAACCAGTGGTTAATGGTATGGTCCATAGGGAGGGGACAGAGGTATAAAATAACCAGTGGTTAATGGTATGGTCCATAGGGAGGGGACAGAGGTATAAAATAACCAGTGGTTAATGGTATGGTCCATAGGTAGGGGACAGAGGTATAAAATAACCAGTGGTTAATGGTATGGTCCATAGGTAGGGGACAGAGGTATAAAATAACCAGTGGTTAATGGTATGGTCCATAGGGAGGGGACAGAGGTATAAAATAACCAGTGGTTAATGGTATGGTCCATAGGTAGGGGACAGAGGTATAAAATAACCAGTGGTTAATGGTATGGTCCATAGGGAGGGGACAGAGGTATAAAATAACCAGTGGTTATTGGTATGGTCCATAGGGAGGGGACAGAGGTATAAAATAACCAGTGGTTAATGGTATGGTCCATAGGGAGGGGACAGAGGTATAAAATAACCAGTGGTTAATGGTATGGTCCATAGGGAGGGGACAGAGGTATAAAATAACCAGTGGTTATTGGTATGGTCCATAGGTAGAGGCCAGAGGTATAAAATAACCAGTGGTTATTGGTATGGTCCATAGGGAGGGGCCAGAGGTATAAAGATACAGTGGGGCAAAAAAGTATTTAGTCAGCCACCAATTGTGCAAGTTCTCCCACTTAAAAAGATGAGAGAGGCATCTTGACGGTGATCCTGAAGATTGATGGATGGAGAACCATGAGGGAGTCAGGCAGAGAGGTATCAGGATGGTTACAAATGTTTCAGCAGGAAGAGAGAGAGTCCTTAAACTCACCTGTCAAAACGAATTTAATATAGGTTTGTTTCAGCAGTAAGATTGGATCAGCAGTAGGGTTGGATCAGCAGTAGGGTTGGATCAGCAGTAGGGTTGGATCAGCTGTAGGATTGGATCAGCAGTAGGGTTGGATCAGCAGTAGGGTTGGATCAGCAGTAGGATTGGATCAGCTGTAGGGTTGGATCAGCAGTAGGGTTGGATCAGCAGTAGGATTGGATCAGCAGTAGGGTTGGATCAGCAGTAGGGTTGGATCAGCAGTAGGGTTGGATCAGCAGTAGGATTGGATCAGCAGTAGGGTTGGATCAGCAGTACGATTGGATCAGCAGTAGGGTTGGATCAGCAGTAGGGTTGGATCAGCAGTAGGGTTGGATCAGCAGTAGGGTTGGATCAGCAGTAGGGTTGGATCAGCAGTACGATTGGATCAGCAGTAGGGTTGGATCAGCAGTAGGGTTGGATCAGCAGTAGGATTGGATCAGCAGTAGGGTTGGATCAGCAGTAGGGTTCGATCAGCAGTAGGATTGGATCAGCAGTAGGGTTGGATCAGCAGTAGGGTTGGAACAGCAGTAGGGTTGGATCAGCAGTAGGGTTGGATCAGCAGTAGGGTTGGATCAGCAGTAGGATTGGATCAGCAGTAGGGTTGGATCAGCAGTAGGGTTCGATCAGCAGTAGGATTGGATCAGCAGTAGGGTTGGATCAGCAGTAGGGTTGGAACAGCTGTAGGGTTGGATCAGCAGTAGGGTTCGATCAGCAGTAGGGTTGGATCAGCAGTAGGGTTGGAACAGCTGTAGGGTTGGATCAGCAGTAGGGTTGGAACAGCAGTAGGATTGGATCAGCTGTAGGGTTGGATCAGCAGTAGCCTGTCTATCTGAGTCCTTGGCAGACAGACAAGCAGAGAGACAAGCAGACAGACAGGCAGACAAGCAGACAGACAGGCAGACAAGCAGACAGACAGGCAGACAGACAGACAGACAGACAGACAGACAGACAAGCAGACAGACAGGCAGACAAGCAGACAGACAAGCAGACAGACAGACAGACAGGCAGCCAGGTGGAATGTCCTAATGGCTGAAGTGAATGGCCCTTCATTCCCTAGTACTCTGGTAGTAGTGTCATAAACAGGGAATAGGGTGCCATTTGGGACCGCCACTCTGTCTACGTTCATATCCGTCAGTTTGTTCTCAGCGTGTCTCTCGGCCCTGGAGGACACCAGACCTCAGACAGCGTCATCTGAATGTCTCAGTCAAAGGGAGACATTAGATTTTTGAGGATTTTTTTTTAAAGCTGAGATTTTACTCCGTTTCGGTCTGGTCTATGTCGCCTAGGCAGTCTATGTTAAGGAGAGAGCTGATGTAATGAATCACCTGGTCAGTCTGTCAGGAATCACCTGGTCAGTCTATGTCAAGGAAAGAGCTGATGTAATGAATCACCTGTTCAGTCTATGTCAAGGAAAGAGCTGATGTAATGAATCACCTGGTCAGTCTGTAATGAATCACCTGGTCAGTCTATGTCAAGGAAAGAGCTGATGTAATGAATCACCTGGTCAGTCTATGTCCAGGAAAGAGCTGATGTAATGAATCACCTGGTCAGTCTATGTTAAGGAAAGAGCTGATGTAATGAATCACCTGGTCAGTCTATGTCAAGGAAAGAGCTGATGTAATGAATCACCTGGTCAGTCTGTCAGGAATCACCTGGTCAGTCTATGTCCAGGAAAGAGCTGATGTAATGAATCACCTGGTCAGTCTGTCAGGAATCACCTGGTCAGTCTATGTCCAGGAAAGAGCTGATGTAGTGAATCACCTGGTCAGTCTATGTTAAGGAAAGAGCTGATGTAATGAATCCCTGCCACTCCCAAAGAGCTCGTTGAGGACCTGCGTAAGTAAGGTATGTCTGAATACCAAATACTGAGAAGTGCTTAAATCAACATGTGTAGGAAAGGTATACTTCTCCTCAGTCTGAATTGGGCCCCTCTATGTCCTACAGCTTGAATACTGAAAGCATGCATTCCAAATGGCACCCTGTACAGTGCACTACTTTAGAACTGAGACCATAGGGCTCTGGTCAAATGCAGTGCACTACATAGAAAGGGGGGCCCATTTGGGACAGAGCCAGAGTTTCACTCATCCTATTCTCCATTTCTCTGTTCGTTTCTCTTTGTCAGTCTCCAGGGTGAGAGCGAGGGACTGTCGGAGAGACGCGCAGACAGCCGCCTCTGTTTCTGGTGGTGGATCATGGGTAATTGAAAGTGGTGTCACAGACGCTTGGCGTTTGACAGCTGTGGAGGTTTGAAGCCTCTGTCATGGCATTTTCCTTTAGTTACCAATTGCTTGTTGTCCACAGAATGCACTCTCTCTCTCTCTCGCTGTACCCCCACCGCCTACCGCCACCAACCAGGGCTGTCTCACTGTGTTCCCAGCTAGCACGTAACGTTCAGAGAACCATATGTTGCTGAGAGCGTGGTTGTCCTATGTTTTGTTTTTTTGTATAGAACCTTCCCACCACATTCTGGGAAAGGTGCAGGATAGTTACTTGGGTTTGGAACACGCTCGGCACATTTTTACAAATGTTATCAAATAGTTCAGAGGACGTTTAAGAAAACTTTCCAGTAAAATAAACATAAAAACCAAGGAAACTTGAGTCGTGTTCAGACAACGTTCTAAAAAAAAAAAAAAGTTTATTTAAAAACACACACATTCCATTCTCGGCGTCAACAAAACTCTCTCTATCCTCCAGCTGGTTTAAGCGTGTTCAGGTGTGTTGGCCGCGCCCACTAATTGGCCACACCTGATCTTAATGAGTGTTTGTTCCCTTTGAAATGGGCTTCTGATTGAACAGACTCAAATGGACAGAGTCAAATGAACAGACTCAAATGAACAGACTCAAATGAACAGACTCAAATGAACAGACTCAAATGAACAGACTCAAGTGAACAGACTCAAATGAACAGACTCAAATGAACAGACTCAAATGAACAGACTCAAATGAACAGACTCAAATGAACAGACTCAAATGAACAGACTCAAATGAACAGACTCAAATGAACAGACTCAAATGAACAGAGTCAAATGGACAGACTCAAATTAACAGACTCAAATGAACAGAGTCAAATGAACAGACTCAAATGAACAGACTCAAATGAACAGAGTCAAATGAACAGACTCAAATGAACAGACTCAAATGAACAGACTCAAATGAACAGACTCAAATGAACAGACTCAAATGAACAGACTCAAATGAACAGACTCAAATGAACAGACTCAAATGGACAGACTCAAATGAACAGACTCAAATGAACAGACTCAAATGGACAGAGTCAAATGAACAGACTCAAGTGAACAGACTCAAATGAACTGACTCAAATGAACAGACTCAAATGAACAGACTCAAATGAACAGACTCAAATGAACAGACTCAAATGAACAGACTCAAATGAACAGACTCAAATGGACAGACTCAAGTGAACAGACTCAAATGAACAGACTCAAATGAACAGAGTCAAATGAACAGACTCAAATGAACAGACTCAAATGAACAGTGTTGTATGTGTAAAGGAACATGGCATGCTCGCTGAAGGCTCGAGGCGCGGTGGACTCATTCAATAGATAGATAACAGAATATCATAGGTGGGAATTTTAGTGGTTAGAGCGTTGGACTAGTAACCGAAAAGGTTGCTGGATCGAATCCCCCCGAGCTCACAAGGTAAAAATCTGTCGTTCTGCCGCTCAACACGGCAGTTAACCCACTGTGTGATTAATGCCGAAGGAAATTAATTTCCATGTGTCCTACTTGTGATTGGAGTTGAAAACAGTTGAATCGAAATAAGAGAGCAGTTAAATATCTTATTGAAACATGAATTAAACCTCCCTGGAAAACATTCAACCACAGTAAAACCTTCTCAGAACCTATTATCTGACCCTGTTGGTCATCTGGGAACGTTTGAACATCTTGACCATGTTCTGTTATAATCTCCACCCGGCACAGCCAGTAGAGGACTGGCCACCCCTCATAGCCTGGTTCCTCTCTACCCAGTACAGCCAGAAGAGGACTGGTCACCCCACATAGCCTGGTTCCTCTCTACCCAGTACAGCCAGTAGAGGACTGGTCACCCCTCAGAGCCTGGTTCCTCTCTACCCAGTACAGCCAGAAGAGGACTGGCCACCCCTCATAGCCTGGTTCGTCTCTACCTGGTACAGCCAGTAGAGGACTGGCCACCCCTCATAACCTGGTTCCTCTCTACCTGGTACAGCCAGTAGAGGACTGGCCACCCCTCATAGCCTGGTTCCTCTCTGCCTGGCACAGCCAGTAGAGGACTGGCCACCCCTCATAGCCTGGTTCCTCTCTACCTGCTACAGCCAGAAGAGGACTGGCCACCCCTCATAGCCTGGTTCCTCTCTACCTGGTACAGCCAGAAGAGGACTGGCCACCCCACATAGCCCGGTTCCTCTCTGCCAGGCACAGCCAGAAGAGGACTGGCCACCCCTCATAGCCTGGTTCCTCTCTACCCAGTACAGCCAGAAGAGGACTGGCCACCCCTCATAGCGTGGTTCCTCTCTAGGTTTCTTCCTAGGGAGTTTTTCCTAGCCACCGTGCTTCTACACCTGCATTGCTTGCTGTTTGGGGTTTTAGGCTGGGTTTCTGTACAACACTTTGTGACATCAGCTGATGTACGAAGGGCTTTATAAATACATTTGATATGAGAACCTCCCTGGAAAATATTCAACCAGAGTAAAACCTTCCCAGAACCTCCCTGCAACCCAAAACACTGTATGTCTCCAGAACAGGCGAACTGCTCAGTTTCACCCGTCAGGAAACACATGGCTTTGTTCCCACAACCAACGTGAAGCATTAAAAACATACATTGGCACAACTTCAAAGGAACCAAATGTGCTGGGTTATCTCTGGTGTTTCTTCTTGTTTGGTTCTTGAGAAACATCGAGGGCGTAGGACTGTATATAGGACACATTTCAAGGGTGTAGGGCTGTATATAGGACACATCAAGGGTGTAGGACTGTATATAGGACCCATCAAGGGTGTAGGGCTGTATATAGGGCACATCAAGGGTGTAGGGCTGTATATAGGACCCATCAAGGGTGTAGGGCTGTATATAGGACACATCAAGGGTCTAGGGCTGTATATAGGACACATCAAGGGTCTAAGGCTGTATATAGGACACATCAAGGGTCTAGGCCTGTATATAGGACACATCAAGGGTGTAGGGCTGTATATAGGACACATGAAGGGTGTACGGGCTGTATATAGTCATTGAGGACACTCGGTGACAGTATTGTGCTCCTCTGGCTTCCATTCTAAGTGTTCTCTCTTCTCTGAATGAAATCGGTCTCCGGTTTTCATCTCCTCAGGGCTCAGTTGGCTCTCAAGCCATATTATTTTACAGGTTATTTTTCTGGTGATCGGGAAGGGGGAATAGTCCACAGGCTCTCTCCTCCCCCCACGTCTCCAACCCCCCCCTCCCCCACGTCTCCAGCCCCCCTCCCCCCACGTCTCCAGCCCCCCTCCCCCCACGTCTCCAATCCCCCCCTCCCCCCACGTCTCCAATCCCCCCCTCCCCCCACGTCTCCAATCCCCCCCCTCCCCCCACGTCTCCAATTCCCCCCCCCCCCACATCTCCAATTCCCCCCTCCCCCAACGTCTCCAGCCCCATCAGTCAATACCCCATCAGTCAATAATACCCCATCAGTCAATAATACCCCATCAGTCAATAATACCCCATCAGTCAATAATACCCCATCAGTCAATACCCCATCAGTCAATAATACCCCATCAGTCAATAATACCCCATCAGTCAATAATACCCCATCAGTCAATACCCCATCAGTCAACAATACCCCATCAGTCAATACCCCATCAGTCAACAATACCCCATCAGTCAACAATACCCCATCAGTCAATAATACCCCATCAGTCAATAATACCCCATCAGTCAATAATACCCCATCAGTCAATACCCCATCAGTCAATAATACCCCATCAGTCAATAATACCCCATCAGTCAATAATACCCCATCAGTCAATAATACCCCATCAGTCAATACCCCATCAGTCAATACCCCATCAGTCAATACTCCCCCATCAGTCAATACCCCATCAGTCAATAATACCCCATCATTCAATAATACCCCATCAGTCAATACCCCATAAGTCAATAATACCCCATCAGTCATCAATACCCCATCAGTCAATACCCCATCAGTCAATAATACCCCATCAGTCAATAATACCCCATCAGTCAATAATACTCCATCAGTCAATAATACCCCATCAGTCAATAATACCCCATCAGTCATTACCCCATCAGTCAATACCCCATCAGTCAATACTCCCCCATCAGTCAATAATACCCCATCATTCAATAATACCCCATCAGTCAATAATACCCCATCAGTCAATAATACCCCATCAGTCAATACCCCATCAGTCAATAATACCCCATCAGTCAATAATACCCCATTAGTCAATAATACCCCATCAGTTAATACCCCATCAGTCAACAATACCCCATCAGTCAATACCCCATCAGTCAATAATACCCCATCAGTCAATAATACCCCATCAGTCAATACCCCATCAGTCAATAATACCCCATCAGTCAATACCCCATCAGTCAACAATACCCCATCAGTCAATACCCCATCAGTCAACAATACCCCATCAGTCAATACCCCATCAGTCAACAATACCCCATCAGTCAATACCCCATCAGTCAATAATACCCCATCAGTCAATAATACCCCATCAGTCAATACCCCATCAGTCAATAATACCCCATTAGTCAATACCCCATCAGTCAACAATACCCCATCAGTCAATACCCCATCAGTCAACAATACCCCATCAGTCAATAATACCCCATCAGTCAATAATACCCCATCAGTCAATAATACCCCATCAGTCAATAATACCCCATCAGTCAATAATATCCCATCAGTCAATAATACCCCATCAGTCAATAATACCCCATCAGTCAATAATACCCCATCAGTCAATACCCCATCAGTCAATACCCCATCAGTCAATAATACCCCATCAGTCAATAATACCCCATCAGTCAATAATACCCCATCAGTCAATAATACCCCATCAATCAATACCCCATCAGTCAATACCCAATACGTCAGTCAGCTGAGAGAGGAGTTGCACCCCTATGGCACTCTTTGTGTCTCTCTATGTCTGTCTCTCCTCTCTCTATGTCTCTGTCCTCTCTCTCCTATTGCTCTCTCTCTCTCTCTGTCTCTCTCTCTCTGTCCTCTCTCTCCTATCGCTCTGTCTCTCTGTCCTCTCTCTCTCTGTCCTCTCTATCTCTGTCGGTCTGTCTCTCCTCTCTCTCTCTGTCGGTCTGTCTCTCCTCTCTCTCTGTCCTCTCTCTCTCTGTTGGTCTGTCCCTCTCTGTCCTCTCTCTCTGTCTCTCTGTCCTCTCTCTCTCTGTCAGTCTGTCTCTCCTCTCTCTCTCTGTCGGTCTGACTCTCCTCTCTCTCTGTCGGTCTCTCTCCTCTCTCTCTCTCTCTCTCTCTGTCTGTCTCTCCTCTCTCTCTCCTCTCTGTCCGTTCTCTCTCTCTACTCTCTCCCCTCTCTCTCTCCTCTCTGTCCTTTCTCGCTCTCTCCTCTCTCCTCTCTCTCTCTCTCTGTCTCTCCTCTCTCTGTCTCTCTCTGTCTCTCCTCTCTCTCTCTCCTCTCTGTCCTCTCTCTCTCTCCTCTCTCCTCTCTGTCGGTCTGTCTCTCCTCTCTCTCTTTTCGGTGTGTGTGAGCATCCCCACAGTGTTGATTCTTCTCTCACTAATTACCAACCAGCCCAGGAAATAATTGTCTCAAAGTGATGGCATGTAGAGGTCTAATTAACATATCTCCATGGGCTGTCAGAATAGTTCAACTTTTGTTTTGTCTTTTCCCCCACATCTGCAACCCTCGCAGGCTGAGGAAACTAATGCTCTCCCTCCTTCCTTCAGTCTCTGTTTCAGGAGATGCCTGGCAGGCAGGCGGTCGTCAGGGAGACAGATGGTGAGCTTCTCCAAGATCTTCCAACAGCAACACTTCCTCTTCTTCCTCTACTTCCTCTTCTTCCTCTACTTCCTCTTCTTCCTTTTCTTCCTCTACATCCTCTTCTTCCTCTACTTCCTCTACTTCCTCTTCTTCGTCTACTTCCTCTTCTTCCTTTTCTTCCTCTACTTCCTTTTCTTCCTCTACTTCCTCTTCTTCCTTTTCTTCCTCTACTTCCTCTACTTCCCTTTCTTCCTCTATGTCCTCTACTTCCTTTTCTTCCTCTACTTCCCTTTCTTCCTCTATGTCCTCTACTTCCTTTTCTTCCTCTATGTCCTTTACTTCCTTTTCTTCCTCTTCTTCCTCTACTTCCCTTTCTTCCTCTATGTCCTCTACTTCCTTTTCTTCCTTTACTTCCTCTACTTCCCTTTCTTCCTCTATGTCCTTTACTTCCTTTTCTTCCTCTACTTCCTCTACTTCCCTTTCTTCCTCTACTTCCTCTACTTCCTTTTCTTCCTCTACTTCCTCTACTTCCCTTTCTTCCTCTACTTCCTCTACTTCCTTTTCTTCCTCTACTTCCTTTTCTTCCTCTACTTCCTCTACTTCCCTTTCTTCCTCTATGTCCTTTACTTCCCTTTCTTCCTCTACTTCCTCTTCTTCCCTTTCTTCCTCTACTTCCTCTACTTCCCTTTCTTCCTCTATGTCCTTTACTTCCTCTACTTCCCTTTCTTCCTCTATGTCCTTTACTTCCTTTTCTTCCTCTACTTCCTCTAC
>NC_048582.1:282500-315000 GCF_013265735.2 Oncorhynchus mykiss | reverse complement strand
GGAGGATCAATGGAAACAGGATGCACCTGAGCTCAATTTCGAGTCTCGATTTAAATGAATCACAGTGAGCACTGTTCTGTTGATTTAAATGAATCCAAACTAACATGACAATGAATCCAAACTAACATGACAATGAATCCGAAATAACATGACATGTTGTCAGCCGGTGATTGTGATGCAGAAGCCTGCCGGTCTCACGGTAATTGATTGTTAATTAACATAAACATGTTTAGCATCTCCAGGACTCCAAACCTGCCTTTGGAACATCTACATTTAAAAAAAGTCTCATAATAATTTAATATACACCATCACAATAGAGCCCTGAGTACCAGGCCATTAGGACCTGGTGGAGGGACAATAGAGCCCCGAGTACACCATCACAATAAATCCCTGAGTACACCATCACAATAAATCCCTGAGTACACCATCACAATAAATCCCTGAGTACACCATCACAATAAATCCCTGAGTACACCATCACAATAAATCCCTGAGTACACCATTACAATACATCCCTGAGAACACCATCACAATAAATCCCTGAGTACACCATCACAATAAATCCCTGAGTACACCATCACAATAAATCCCTGAGTACACCATCACAATAAATCCCTGAGTACACCATCACAATAAATCCCTGAGTACACCATCACAATAAATCCCTGGGTACACCATCACAATAAATCCCTGAGTACGCCATCACAATAAATCCCTGAGTACACCATCACAATAAATCCCTGAGTACACCATCACAATAAATCCATGGGTACACCATCACAATAGAGCCCTGAGTACACCATCACAATAAATCCCTAAGTACCAGGCCATTAGTCCCTGGTGGAGGGACAATAGAGCCCTGAGTACACCATCACAATAAATCCCTGAGTACACCATCACAATAGAGCCCTGAGTACACCATCACAATAAATCCCTGAGTACACCATCACAATACATCCCTGAGTACACCATCACAATAAATCCCTGAGTACACCATCACAATAAATCCCTGAGTACACAATCACAATAGAGCCCCGAGTACACCATCACAATAAATCCCTGAGTACACCATCACAATAAATCCCTGAGTACACCATCACAATAAATCCCTGAGTACACCATTACAATACATCCCTGAGAACACCATCACAATAAATCCCTGAGTACACCATCACAATAAATCCCTGAGTACACCATCACAATAAATCCCTGAGTACACCATCACAATAAATCCCTGAGTACACCATCACAATACATCCCTGAGTACACCATTACAATACATCCCTGAGAACACCATCACAATAAATCCCTGAGTACACCATCACAATAAATCCCTGAGTACACCATCACAATAAATCCCTGAGTACACCATCACAATAAATCCCTGAGTACGCCATCACAATAAATCCCTGAGTACGCCATCACAATAAATCCCTGGGTACCCCATCACAATAAATCCATGGGTACACCATCACAATAGAGCCCTGAGTACACCATCACAATAAATCCCTACCAGGCCATTAGTCCCTGGTGGAGGGACAATAGAGCCCTGAGTACACCATCACAATAAATCCCTGAGTACACCATCACAATAAATCCCTGAGTACACCATCACAATAAATCCCTGAGTACACAATCACAATAGAGCCCTGAGTACACCATCACAATAAATCCCTGAGTACACCATCACAATACATCCCTGAGTACACCATCACAATAAATCCCTGAGTACACCATCACAATAAATCCCTGAGTACACAATCACAATAGAGCCCCGAGTACACCATCACAATAAATCCCTGAGTACACCATCACAATAGAGCCCTGAGTACCAGGCCATTAGGACCTGGTGGAGGGACAATAGAGCCCTGAGTACACCATCACAATAAATCCCAGAGTACACCATCACAATAAATCCCTGAGTACACCATCACAATAAATCCCTGAGTACACCATCACAATAAATCTCTGAGTACATCATCACAATAAATCCCTGAGTACACCATCACAATAAATCCCCGAGTACACCATCACAATAGAGCTCTGAGTACCAGTCCATTAGGACCTGGTGGAGGGACAATAGAGCCTTGAGTACCAGGCCATTAGGACCTGACTGAGGGACAATAGAGCCCTGAGTACCAGGCCATTAGGACCTGGTGGAGGGACAATAGAGCCTTGAGTACCAGGCCATTAGGACCTGACTGAGGGACAATAGAGCGCTGAGTACCAGGCCATTAGGACCTGATGGAGGAACAATAGAGCCCTGAGTACCATGTAATTAGGACCTGATGGAGGGACAATATAGACCTGAGTACCAGGCAATTAGGACCTGAAGGAGGGACAATATAGCCCCGAGTACCAGGCCATTAGGACCTGATGGTAGTTATGGCCCTGAGTACCAGGCCATTAGGACCTGATGGAGGCACAATATAGCCCTGAGTACCAGGCCATTAGGACCTGATGGAGGGACAATAGAGCCCTGAGTACCAGACCATTAGGACCTGATGGTAGTTAGAGCCCTGAGTACCAGGCCATTAGACCCTGATGGTAGTTAGAGCCCTGAGTACCAGGCCATTAGACCCTGATGGTAGTTAGAGCCCTGAGTACCAGGCCATTAGGACCTGATGGTAGTTAGAGCCCTGAGTACCAGGCCATTAGGACCTGATGGTCGTTAGAGCCCTGAGTACCAGACCATTAGGACCTGGTGGTCGTTAGTGCCCTGAGTACCAGGCCATTAGGACCTGATGGTCGTTAGAGCCCTGAGTACCAGGCCATTAGGACCTGATGGTAGTTAGAGCCCTGAGTACCAGGCCATTAGGACCTGATGGTAGTTAGAGCCCTGAGTACCAGGCCATTAGAACCTGGTGGAGGGACAATATAGCCCTGAGTACAGGCCATTAGGACCTGATGGTCGTTAGAGCCCTGAGTACCAGGCCATTAGGACCTGATGGTCGTTAGAGCCCTGAGTACCAGGCCATTTGACCCTAGTTAGTGAGTTGAGTACCAGGCCATTATACCCTAGTTAGTGAGTTGAGTACTACTAACCAGAGAGGAGATTACCATAACTCAACGGTCACGTGGAATTTGACTGCAGTCATGACTTTTGACCTCCTCTGTGGCGGTAATACGCCCTAACCCAAACCACAAGTTCTCCCCGTGTCAATAAAGAGTGTCTTTCCTTTTGGTCCGGCCCCCCGAAGGGAACCCTAGGCCACAGTTTTGGACTGAAAAGGCCCTGCTTCCCTGCATCCCAAATGGCACCCTTTACCCTATAGGGTCCTGGTCTGAAGTAGTGCACTATATAGGGAATAGAGTTATGTAGGGCTCTGGTCTAAAGTAGTGCACTATATATAGGGAATAGGGTTCTATAGGGCCCTGGTCTAAAGTAGTGCACTATGTAGAGAATAGGGCACCATTCGGGATAGTCTAATAGAAGAACACACTCTCTCTCTCTCTCTCTCTCTGTCTCTCTCTGTCTCTCTCTCTCTCTCTCTCTCTCTCTCTCTCTCTCTCTCTCTCTATCTCTCTCTCTCTGTCTCTCTGTCTATCTCTATCTCTATCTCTATCTCTCTCTCTCTCTCTCTCTCTCTCTCTCTCTCTCTCTCTCTCTCTCTCTCTCTCTCTCTCTGTCTCTGTCTCTGTCTCTGTCTCTCTCTCTGATCGTTTCCTCTAAAGCAACACTGATGAACCTGTGTTAGGTTGTAATAGGGTGAATTGTAACACTGGAAAATCAATCCCTCGTGAATAATGATGAGCTTTACCAGCATAGTCATTAGGCCTCCAGCTCTTATAGCAAGGCTCCTAGAATCACTGGGAGAACATAGATCAGTCTCCAGCTCTTATAACAAGGCTCCTAGAATCACTGGGAGAACATAGATCAGTCTCCAGCTCTTATAACAAGGCTCCTAGAATCACTGGGAGAACATAGATCAGTCTCCAGCTCTTATAGCAAGGCTCCTAGAATCACTGGGAGAACATAGATCAGTCTCCAGCTCTTATAACAAGGCTCCTAGAATCACTGGGAGAACATAGATCAGTCTCCAGCTCTTATAACAAGGTTTCTAGAATCACTGGGAGAACATAGATCAGTCTCCAGCTCTTATAGCAAGGCTTCTAGAATCACTGGGAGAACATAGATCAGTCTCCAGCTCTTATAACAAGGCTCCTAGAATCACTGGGAGAACATAGATCAGTCTCCAGCTCTTATAACAAGGCTCCTAGAATCACTGGGAGAACATAGATCAGTCTCCAGCTCTTATAGCAAGGCTCCTAGAATCACTGGGAGAACATAGATCAGTCTCCAGCTCTTATAGCAAGGCTTCTAGAACCACTGGGAGAACATAGATCAGTCTCCAGCTCTTATAGCAAAGCTTCTAGAATCACTGGGAGAACATAGATCAGTCTCCAGCTCTTATAGCAAGGCTCCTAGAATCACTGGGAGAACATAGATCAGTCTCCAGCTCTTATAGCAAGGCTCCTAGAATCACTGGGAGAACATAGATCAGTCTCCAGCTCTTATAGCAAGGCTTCTAGAATCACTGGGAGAACATAGATCAGTCTCCAGCTCTTATAGCAAGGCTTCTAGAATCACTGGGAGAACATAGATCAGTCTCCAGCTCTTATAGCAAGGCTTCTAGAATCACTGGGAGAACATAGATCAGTCTCCAGCTCTTATAGCAAGGCTTCTAGAATCACTGGGAGAACATAGATCAGTCTCCAGCTCTTATAGCAAGGCTTCTAGAATCACTGGGAGAACATAGATCAGTCTCCAGCTCTTATAGCAAGGCTTCTAGAATCACTGGGAGAACATAGATCAGTCTCCAGCTCTTATAGCAAGGCTTCTAGAATCACTGGGAGAACATAGATCAGTCTCCATCTCTTAAAGCAAGGCTCCTAGAATCACTGGGATAACATAGATCAGTCTCCAGCTCTTATAGCAAGGCTCCCAGAATCACTGGGATAACATAGATCAGTCTCCAGCTCTTATAACAAGGCTCCTAGAATCACTGGGATAACATAGATCAGTCTCCAGCTCTTATAGCAAGGCTTCTAGAATCACTGGGATAACATAGATCAGTCTCCAGCTCTTATAACAAGGCTCCTAGAATCACTGGGATAACATAGATCAGTCTCCAGCTCTTAAAGCAAGGCTCCTAGAATCACTGTGAGAACATAGATCAGTCTCCAGCTCTTATAACAAGGCTCCTAGAATCACTGGGAGAACATAGATCAGTCTCCAGCTCTTATAGCAAGGCTCCTAGAATCACTGTGAGAACATAGATCAGTCTCCAGCTCTTATAGCAAGGCTCCTAGAATCACTGGGAGAACATAGATCAGTCTCCAGCTCTTATAGCAAGGCTCCTAGAATCACTGGGAGAACATAGATCAGTCTCCAGCTCTTATTGCAAGGCTCCTAGAATCACTGGGAGAACATAGATCAGTCTCCAGCTCTTATAGCAAGGCTTCTAGAATCACTGGGAGAACATAGATCAGTCTCCATCTCTTAAAGCAAGGCTCCTAGAATCACTGGGATAACATAGATCAGTCTCCAGCTCTTATAGCAAGGCTCCCAGAATCACTGGGATAACATAGATCAGTCTCCAGCTCTTATAACAAGGCTCCTAGAATCACTGGGATAACATAGATCAGTCTCCAGCTCTTATAGCAAGGCTTCTAGAATCACTGGGATAACATAGATCAGTCTCCAGCTCTTATAACAAGGCTCCTAGAATCACTGGGATAACATAGATCAGTCTCCAGCTCTTAAAGCAAGGCTCCTAGAATCACTGTGAGAACATAGATCAGTCTCCAGCTCTTATAACAAGGCTCCTAGAATCACTGGGAGAACATAGATCAGTCTCCAGCTCTTATAGCAAGGCTCCTAGAATCACTGTGAGAACATAGATCAGTCTCCAGCTCTTATAGCAAGGCTCCTAGAATCACTGGGAGAACATAGATCAGTCTCCAGCTCTTATAGCAAGGCTCCTAGAATCACTGGGAGAACATAGATCAGTCTCCAGCTCTTATTGCAAGGCTCCTAGAATCACTGGGAGAACATAGATCAGTCTCCAGCTCTTATAGCAAGGCTCCCAGAATCACTGGGATAACATAGATCCGTCTCCAGCTCTTATAGCAATGCTCCTAGAATCTCCTGCTCCTGCATCCCTGTCTCACCCACCGACCCACCGACCCTGTGGAAAGACATTTTGCCAATTTTAACTGCACACTTGTTGTTTGTGTAATTGGATTTTATGTGTTTCCTCCAACACCACTTTCCATCAATTTGTATAGAAGACCCAAATTGAGTCAACATCTTTTTTTGGAATCAACAAAGCATGAGAAGACTTTGCCTTTGTTTTGGTTTGTTTGTTTGTCAATTAGGGTGTGCAGGGTGAATGCGTGGTCTGTCGTATGGTAAAAAGCCATTTGCTCGGTACATTGTTTTCACTGAGGAAATGTACGAGTCTGCTGTTAATAATAATGCAGAGGATTTTCCCAAGGTTGCTGTTGACGCATATCCCACGGTAGTTATTGGGGTCAAATATTGGAGAACATGCCAGAGCTGAGGATGATGTTAAAGAGTTTAAGTTTTCGCCAATTGGAATTTGTGGTCTGTATATTTTATAATTTCACTTAGGACATCATCAACTCCACAGGCCTTTTTGGGTTGGAGGGTTTGTATTTGGTCCTGTAGTTTGTCTCTGTCTCTCTCTCTCTCTGCATGCTGGGAGTGTTTAGTGCATGCTGGGAGTGTTTAGTGCATGCTGGGAGTGTTTAGTGCATGCTGGGAGTGTTTAGTGCATGCTGGGAGGGTTTAGTGCATGCTGGGAGGGTTTAGTGCATGCTGGGAGTGTTTAGTGCATGCTGGGAGTGTTTAGTGCATGCTGGGAGGGTTTAGTGCATGCTAGGAGTGTTTAGTGCATGCTTGGAGGGTTTAGTGCATGCTGGGAGTGTTTAGTGCATGCTGGGAGTGTTCAGTGCATGCTGGGAGTGTTTAGTGCATGCTGAGAGTGTTTAGTGCATGCTGAGTGGTGTCTGGAGTTAGATCTCCTGTGTTTTCTGTTTTGTTTCCTTGTCTTGGTGGTTTCCATTGTTCTGCTTGATTCACTTTTGTTTTTCCAGTGGTAGAATGAGGTATATTGTATTTTCTTGTTAGAATTGCCCTGTTTTTGGCGGGGATGGCGACCCACATGGAGACGCCGTCTCTGTCACTTCGGCACGGCTTCAGGTGTGTTACTGAAGCTACTGTCACGGTGGAGGAGTTTCTGGTCTCCGTAGGAGAGAAGGTAAGCTATGAAAACGTTGCTTATGCGTCTCGGATGAATAAAGCTGTGGTGGTTTTTCTTAAAGAAGAGTGTCTGGTAGATGGGATGGTTGAGCATGGTGTACTTCTTAAAGGAGAGTGTCTGGTAGATGGGATGGTTGAGCATGGTGTACTTCTTAAAGGAATGTTTATTCAAGTTACGCTGCTTTTTTCTCCGTCAACAAGGGTAACGATGTTCAAATGTACCTCCGTTTATTCCCAATGAGCTGTTGGAGCACGAGTTATTGTGGTTTGGGAAGTTTCAATTAAAATTGTCCCGTTGGGTTGTAAACACCCGGGCTCTGAAACAGGTTATGTCGTTTCAAACACCCGGCTCTGAAACAGGTTATATCGTTTCCAACACCCGGTTCTGAAACAGGTTATGTCGTTTCAAACACCCGGCTCTGAAACAGGTTACATGGTTTCAAACACCCGGTTCTGAAACAGGTTATGTCGTTTCAAACACCCGGCTCTGAAACAGGTTATGTCTTTTCAAACACCCGGGCTCTGAAACAGGTTATGTTGTTTCAAACACCCGGCTCTGAAACAGGTTATGTCGTTTCAAACACCCGGTTCTGAAACAGGTTATATCGTTTAAAACACCCGGCTCTGAAACAGGTTACATGGTTTCAAACACCCGGCTCTGAAACAGGTTATGTCTTTTCAAACACCCGGCTCTGAAACAGGTTATGTCTTTTCAAACACCCGGCTCTGAAACAGGTTATGTCGTTTCAAACACCCGGCTCTGAAACAGGTTACATGGTTTCAAACACCCGGCTCTAAACAGGTTACATGGTTTCAAACACCCGGCTCTGAAACAGGTTATGTCTTTTCAAACACCCGGCTCTGAAACAGGTTATGTCTTTTCAAACACCCGGCTCTGAAACAGGTTATGTCGTTTCAAACACCCGGCTCTGAAACAGGTTATGTCGTTTCAAACACCCGGCTCTGAAACAGGTTATGTCGTTTCAAACACCCGGCTCTGAAACAGGTTACATGGTTTCAAACACCCGGCTCTGAAACAGGTTATGTTGTTTCAAACACCCGGCTCTGAAACAGGTTATGTCTTTTCAAACACCCGGCTCTGAAACAGGTTATGTCGTTTCAAACACCCGGCTCTAAACAGGTTATGTCGTTTCAAACACCCGGCTCTGAAACAGGTTACATGGTTTCAAACACCCGGCTCTGAAACAGGTTATGTCGTTTCAAACACCCGGCTCTGAAACAGGTTACATGGTTTCAAACACCCGGCTCTGAAACAGGTTATGTTGTTTCAAACACCCGGCTCTGAAACAGGTTATGTCTTTTCAAACACCCGGCTCTGAAACAGGTTATGTCATTTCAAACACCCGGCTCTAAACAGGTTATGTCGTTTCAAACACCCGGCTCTGAAACAGGTTATGTCGTTTCAAACACCCGGCTCTGAAACAGGTTACATGGTTTCAAACACCCGGCTCTGAAACAGGTTATGTCGTTTCCAACACCCGGCTCTGAAACAGGTTATGTCGTTTCAAACACCCGGCTCTGAAACAGGTTATGTCGTTTCAAACACCCGGCTCTGAAACAGGTTATGTCTTTTCAAACACCCGGCTCTGAAACAGGTTATGTCGTTTCCAACACCCGGCTCTGAAACAGGTTATATCGTTTCCAACACCCGGCTCTGAAACAGGTTATGTCGTTTCAAACACCCGGCTCTGAAACAGGTTATGTCTTTTCAAACACCCGGCTCTGAAACAGGTTATGTCGTTTCAAACACCCGGCTCTGAAACAGGTTATGTCTTTTCAAACACCCGGCTCTGAAACAGGTTATGTCTTTTCAAACACCCGGCTCTGAAACAGGTTATGTCGTTTCAAACACCCGGCTCTGAAACAGGTTATGTCTTTTCAAACACCCGGCTCTGAAACAGGTTATGTCATTTCAAACACCCGGGCTCTGAAACAGGTTATGTCATTTCAAACACCCGGGCTCTGAAACAGGTTATGTTGTTTCAAACACCCGGCTCTGAAACAGGTTATGTCGTTTCAAACACCCGGCTCTGAAACAGGTTATGTCTTTTCAAACACCCGGCTCTGAAACAGGTTATGTCTTTTCAAACACCCGGGCTCTGAAACAGGTTATGTTGTTTCAAACACCCGGCTCTGAAACAGGTTATGTCGTTTCAAACACCCGGCTCTGAAACAGAAACAGAAAATGTCGTTTCGGGAACAGGTGTTTATGTTGTTGGACGCCCCAGGAGCAGACGTTGGAGTTATCGTTTAAAGTCACGTATGACAACAGTCAGGTTTATGCTGGTACCGGTAGTCAACGGTGTTTTGAGTGTGGGGATGTTGGTCATAAGCAACATGATGCTAAGGCTTCATTTAGTTTTTCTACAGGAGATACATAGTGATGAGGCTAATGAGGTGGACCACTACAGGAGATACATAGTGATGAGGCTAATGAGGTTGACTTCTACAGGAGATACATAGTGATGAGGTTGACGTCTACAGGAGATACATAGTGATCAGGCTAATGAGGTGGACTTCTACAGGAGATACATAGTGATGAGGCTAATGAGGTTGACTTCTACAGGAGATACATAGTGATGAGGTTGACATCTACAGGAGATACATAGTGATCAGGCTAATGAGGTGGACTTCTACAGGAGATACATAGTGATGAGACTAATGTGGTGGACTTCTATCTCTCTCTCTCTCTCTCTCCGTCCTCTCCCCTCTCTCTCCGTCCTCTCCCCTCTCTCTCCGTCCTCTCCCCTCTCTCTCCGTCCTCTCCCCTCTCTCTCCGTCCTCTCCCCTTGACTTCTACAGGAGATACATAGTGATGAGGCGGACTTCTACAGGAGATACATAGTGATGAGGCTAATGAGGTGGACTTCTACAGGAGACAGGTTGTTTGTATCTGAGCTCTACTGTAGTAGTTAATGAAGGCTCTCCTCTGCTCTCTTGTCTCCTCTGCTCTCTTGTATCCTCTGCTCTCTTGTCTCCTCTGCTCTCTTGTCTCCTCTGCTCTCTTGTCTCCTCTGCTCTCTTGTCTCCTCTGTTCTCTTGTCTCCTCTGCTCTCTTGTCTCCTCTGCTCTCTTGTCTCCTCTGCTCTGCTCTCTGCTCTCTACTCTCCTCTTCTCTGCTCTCTACTCTCCTCTGCTTTGCTCTCTACTCTCCTCTCCTTTGCTCTCTACTCTCCTCTTCTCTGCTCTCTACTCTCCTCTCCTCTGCTCCCTACTCTCCTCTCCTCTGCTCTCTACTCTCCTCTCCTCTTCTCTGCTCTCTACTCTCCTCTTCTCTGCTCTCTACTCTCCTCTCTGCTCTCTCCTCTCCTCTCCTCTGCTCCCTACTCTCCTCTCCTCTGCTCTCTACTCTCCTCTCCTCTGCTCTCTACTCTCCTCTCCTCTGCTCTCTCTCAGAATGACTTGAGTATGTTTTGATGTTCCTGTGAAGCTCACATCTGCACTCAGCACTCAGGAGCCCTAACATTACTTACACCTGTCACATCTCTCTCTCTCTCTCTCTCTCTCTCTCTCTATCTCTCTCTATCTCTCTCTCTGTCTCTGTCTCTCTCTCTCTCTCTCTCTCTCTCTCTCTCTCTCTCTCTCTCTCTCTCCCCTCTCTCTCTCTCTCTCTCTCTCTCCGTCCTCTCCCCTCTTCTCTCTTCTCCTTTCCTCTTCTCCTCTTTCTACATATCTCTCTCTCTCTCTCTCTCTCTCTCTCTCTCTCTCTCTCTCTCTCTCTCTCTCTGTCTCTCTCTCTCTCTGTCTCTCTCGCTCTCCGTTCTCTCCCCTCTTCTCTCTTCTCCTTTCCTCTTCTCCTCTTTCTACATCTCTCTCCGTCCTCTCCCCTCTTCTCTCTTGTCCTTTCCTCTTCTCCTCTTTCTACATCTCTCTCCGTCCTCTCCCCTCTTCTCTCTTCTCCTTTCCTTTTCTCCTCTTTCTACATCTCTCTCCGTCCTCTCCTCCTCCCTTCCTTCCACTCAGCCGCCCACCTCGTCTCTCTGGAGAGACGTAGAGGTCCCGGAGGTTACCAGTTTTCTTCTGTGCCAGTGTGTTCAGGAGTGTGTGTGCGTGTGCATGTTTGTTTGTGTGTGAGAGAGAGGTGGGCTGGTTGTTATAGAGGGGAGAAAGAGGGAGAGAGGAGGCCTGGTTGTCGTAGAGGGGAGAAAGAGGGAGAGAGAAGGGCTGGTTGTTATAGAGGGGAGAAAGAGGGAGAGAGGAGAGCTGGTTGTTATAGAGGGGAGAAAGAGGGAGAGAGGAGGGCTGGTTGTTATAGAGGGGAGAAAGAGGGAGAGAGGAGGGCTGGTTGATATAGAGGGGAGAAAGAGGGAGAGAGGAGGGCTGGTTGTTATAGAGGGGAGAAAGAGGGAGAGAGGAGGGCTGGTTGTTATAGAGGGGAGAAAGAGGGAGAGAGGAGGGCTGGTTGATATAGAGGGGAGAAAGAGGGAGAGAGGAGGGCTGGTTGATATAGAGGGGAGAAAGAGGGAGAGAGGAGGGCTGGTTGATATAGAGGGGAGAAAGAGGGAGAGAGAAGGGCTGGTTGTTATAGAGGGGAGAAAGAGGGAGAGAGGAGGGCTGGTTGATATAGAGGGGGAGAAAGAGGGAGAGAGGAGGGCTGGTTGTTATAGAGGGGAGAAAGAGGGAGAGGAGGGCTGGTTGATATAGAGGGGGAGAAAGAGGGAGAGGAGGGCTGGTTGTTATAGAGAGGGAGAAAGAGGGAGAGAGGAGGCCTGGTTGTCGTAGAGGGGAGAAAGAGGGAGAGAGAAGGGCTGGTTGTTATAGAGGGGAGAAAGAGGGAGAGAGGAGGGCTGGTTGTTGTAGAGGGGGAGAAAGAGGGAGAGAGGAGGGCTGGTTGGTCTGAGGAAGACATGTGTGGTACAGTGTTGGGTGGACATGGTTGGTCTGTAGGAGGGATGTGAGGTAGATGTGTTGTACCATCTCCCTTTACCATCTCCCTTTACCATCTCCCTTTTCCACCTCCTACCACCTCCCTTTACCACCTCCTACCATCTCCCTTTACCACCTCCTACCATCTCCCTTTACCACCTCCTACCATCTCCCTTTACCACCTCCTACCATCTCCTACCATCTCCCATTACCACCTCCTACCATCTCCTACCACCTCCTACCATCTCCCTTTACCACCTCCTACCATCTCCCTTTACCACCTCCTACCACCTCCCTTTACCACCTCCTACCATCTCCCTTTACCACCTCCTACCATCTCCCTTTACCACCTCCTACCATCTCCCTTTACCACCTCCTACCATCTCCCTTTACCACCTCCTACCACCTCCCTTTTCCACCTCCTACCATCTCCCTTTACCACCTCCTACCACCTCCCTTTACCACCTCCTACCACCTCCCTTTTCCACCTCCTACCATCTCCCTTTACCACCTCCTACCATCTCCCTTTACCACCTCCTACCATCTCCCTTTACCACCTCCTACCACCTCCCTTTACCACCTCCTACCACCTCCTACCATCTCCTACCATCTCCCTTTACCACCTCCTACCATCTCCCTTTACCACCTCCTACCACCTCCTACCATCTCCCTTTACGTCCTCCTACCATCTCCCTTTACCACCTCCTACCATCTCCCTTTTCCACCTCCTACCATCTCCCTTTACCACCTCCTACCATCTCCCTTTACCACCTCCTACCATCTCCCTTTACCACCTCCTACCATCTCCCTTTACCACCTCCTACCACCTCCTACCATCTCCCTTTACCACCTCCTACCATCTCCCTTTACGTCCTCCTACCATCTCCCTTTACCACCTCCTACCATCTCCCTTTTCCACCTCCTACCATCTCCCTTTACCACCTCCTACCACCTCCCTTTACGTCCTCCTACCATCTCCCTTTACCACCTCCTACCACCTCCTACCATCTCCCTTTACCACCTCCTACCACCTCCTACCATCTCCCTTTACGTCCTCCTACCATCTCCCTTTACCACCTCCTACCATCTCCCTTTACGTCCTCCTACCATCTCCCTTTACCACCTCCTACCATCTCCCTTTACGTCCTCCTACCATCTCCCTTTACCACCTCCTACCATCTCCCTTTACCACCTCCTACCACCTCCTACCATCTCCCTTTACCACCTCCTACCACATCCCTTTACCACCTCCTACCATCTCCCTTTACCACCTCCTACCATCTCCCTTTACCACCTCCTACCATCTCCCTTTACCACCTCCTACCACCTCCTACCATCTCCCTTTACCACCTCCTACCATCTCCCTTTACCACCTCCTACCATCTCCCTTTACCACCTCCCTTTACCACCTCCTACCATCTCCCTTTACCACCTCCTACCATCTCCCTTTACCACCTCCTACCACCTCCTACCATCTCCCTTTACCACCTCCCTTTACCACCTCCTACCATCTCCCTTTACCACCTCCTACCATCTTCCTTTACCACCTCCTACCATCTCCCTTTACTACCTCCTACCATCTCCCTTTACCACCTCCTACCATCTCCCTTTACGTCCTCCTACCATCTCCCTTTACCATCTCCTACCACCTCCTACCATCTCCCTTTACCACCTCCTACCATCTCCCTTTACCACCTCCTACCATCTCCCTTTACCACCTCCTACCACCTCCTACCATCTCCCTTTACCACCTCCTACCATCTCCCTTTACCACCTCCTACCATCTCCCTTTACCACCTCCTACCATCTCCCTTTACCACCTCCTACCATCTCCCTTTACCACCTCCTACCATCTCCCTTTACCACCTCCTACCACCTCCTACCATCTCCCTTTACCACCTCCCTTTACCACCTCCTACCATCTCCCTTTACCACCTCCTACCATCTCCCTTTACCACCTCCCTTTACCACCTCCTACCATCTCCCTTTACCACCTCCTACCATCTCCCTTTACCACCTCCTACCATCTCCCTTTACCACCTCCTACCACCTCCTACCATCTCCCTTTACCATCTCCCTTTACGTCCTCCTACCATCTCCCTTTACCACCTCCTACCACCTCCTACCATCTCCCTTTACCATCTCCCTTTACGTCCTCCTACCATCTCCCTTTACCACCTCCTACCATCTCCCTTTACCACCTCCTACCACCTCCTACCCTCTCCCTTTACCACCTCCTACCATCTCCCTTTACCACCTCCTACCATCTCCCTTTACCACCTCCTACCACCTCCTACCATCTCCCTTTACCATCTCCCTTTACGTCCTCCTACCATCTCCCTTTACCACCTCCTACCACCTCCTACCATCTCCCTTTACGTCCTCCTACCATCTCCCTTTACCACCTCCTACCACCCCCCTTTACCACCTCCTACCATCTCCCTTTACCATCTCCTACCATCTCCCTTTACCACCTCCTACCATCTCCCTTTACCACCTCCTACCACCTCCTACCATCTCCCTTTACCACCTCCTACCACCTCCCTTTACCACCTCCTACCACTTCCCCTTTACCACCTCCTACCACCTCCCTTTACCACCTCCTACCACCTCCCTTTACCACCTCCTACCACCTCCCTTTACCACCTCCTACCACTTCCCCTTTACCACCTCCTACCATCTCCCTTTACCACCTCCTACCATCTCCCTTTACCACCTCCTACCATCTCCCTTTACCACCTCCTACCATCTCCCTTTACCACCTCCTACCATCTCCTACCATCTCCCATTACCACCTCCTACCATCTCCCTTTACCACCTCCTACCATCTCCCTTTACCACCTCCTACCATCTCCCTTTACCACCTCCTACCATCTCCCTTTACCACCTCCTACCACCTCCTACCATCTCCCTTTACCACCTCCTACCATCTCCCTTTACCACCTCCTACCATCTCCCTTTACCACCTCCTACCATCTCCCTTTACCACCTCCTACCATCTCCCTTTACCACCTCCTACCACCTCCTACCATCTCCCTTTACGTCCTCTCTCCTCCTCTCTCTCCTGCTCTTCCCCTCTCTCCTCCTCTCTCTCCTGCTCCTCTCCTCTCTCCTTTCGCCTCCTCTCTCTTGCTCCTCTCCTCTCTCCTCCTCTCTTCTCCCCTCTCCCCTCTCCCCTCTCTCCTCCTCTCTCTGCTGCTGCTCCTCAGACGTCATGGCTAGAATTCAATACCAAAATCTCAACACTGGGCCTCCCTCCCCTCTCTCTCCTCCTCCCTCCCCTCTCTCTCCTCCTCCCTCCCTTCTCTCTCCTCCTCCTTCTCCTGTGTCCTGGATCGATTGTGTCCACAGGAGGGGTGAGTGACTGGTTGTGTTTTTATTGATGTACCTTCTCAGCTTAAAGAGCAACAGGATATCACCTCTATAGAGGGAGGAAGAGGAGAGGGGAGAGATGAGATTTAAACCTCTACAGGTCAGACCTTTACACCTCCCTTCCCATCTCTCTCTCTCTCTCTCTCTACCTCTCTCACTCTCTTTACCTGTCCCCCCTCTCTCTCTCTCTCTCTCTCTCTCTACCTCTCTCACTCTCTTTACCTGTCCCCCCCCTCTCTCTCTCTCTCTCTCTCTCTCTACCTCTCTCACTCTCTTTACCTGTCCCCCCTCTCTCTCTCTCTCTCTCTCTCTCTACCTCTCTCACTCTCTCTACCTGTCCCCTCACTCTCACTCTCTCTACCTCTCCCATCAGCCTCTCTCTCTACTTCTCCCCTCTCTCTATCTCCTCCCTCTCTCTCTCTCCCCCCCTCTCTCCCCCCTCTCTCTCTCTCTCTCTCTCTCTCTCTACCTCTCTCACTCTCTTTACCTGTCCCCCCTCTCTCTCTCTCTCTCTACCTCTCTCTACCTGTCCCCTCACTCTCACTCTCTCTACCTCTCCCATCAGCCTCTCTCTCTACTTCTCCCCTCTCTCTATCTCCACCCTCTCTCTCACTTAGTCTACCTCACTCTATTGTGGAGAAGATGGTGATTGAGACAGAGAGAGAGAGAAAGAGAGAGAGAGAGACAGAGAGAGGAGGAGGAAGAGGGGGAGGATATATTGTCTTGAGTGTTTTGTACAGCAGCACAGGTTCTCTTGGAGTCCCTCACCACTCAATGAAGACCACACGGTCTGTGACAGCAGAGTACAGGCTCAACCTGAATCACTGCTCTGAGCTGAAAGGGAGAGGGCTTGGAGACAGAGGGAGAGGGCTTGGAGACAGAGGGAGAGGGCTTGGAGACAGAGGGAGAGGGCTTGGAGACAGAGGGAGAGGGCTTGGAGACAGAGGGAGAGGGCTTGGAGACAGAGGGAGAGGGCTTGGAGACAGAGGGAGAGGACTTGGAGACAGAGGGAGAGGACTTGGAGACAGAGGGAGAGGGCTTGGAGACAGAGTGAGAGGGCTTGGAGACAGAGGGAGAGGGCTTGGAGACAGAGGGAGAGGGCTTGGAGACAGAGGGAGAGGGCTTGGAGACAGAGACAGAGGGCTTGGAGACAGAGACAGAGGGCTTGGAGACAGAGGGAGAGGGCTTGGAGACAGAGGGAGAGGGCTTGGAGACAGAGACAGAGGGCTTGGAGACAGAGGGAGAGGGCTTGGAGACAGAGACAGAGGGCTTGGAGCCTGAGGGAGAGGGCTTGGAGACAGAGGGAGAGAGAAGTCTGCCGCCCGCCTGCTACTAAAGTGTTATTTAAAGGTAAAGTAAAGTCTGTTCTTTCATTTACCTCAACCTGCTCCTGGCCTCAAGGGCCTTTTAAGCCTGTATGGTTGCCATAGATACTTTCAGACATCGTTTCCACGTCGTCTGGTTGAAGCCACAGTCAGTGCAACAAAAAAAAAAGCCAATTGAAGGTAAGAAACCTCTGCAAAAGAGTGAGTTTACCGTTTAGTTGAGGTAAAGAGTGAGTTTACCGTTTAGTTGAGGTAAAGAGTGAGTTTAACGTTTAGTTGAGGTAAAGAGTGAGTTTGCCGTTTAGTCGAGGTAAAGAGTGAGTTTACCGTTTAGTTGAGGTAAAGAGTGAGTTTACCGTTTAGTCGAGGTAAAGAGTGAGTTTACCGTTTAGTCGAGGTAAAGAGTGAGTTTACCGTTTAGTTGAGGTAAAGAGTGAGTTTAACGTTTAGTTGAGGTAAAGAGTGAGTTTGCCGTTTAGTCGAGGTAAAGAGTGAGTTTACCGTTTAGTTGAGGTAAAGAGTGAGTTTACCGTTTAGTTGAGGTAAAGAGTGAGTTTACCGTTTAGTTGAGGTAAAGAGTGAGTTCACCGTTTAGTTGAGGTAAAGAGTGAGTTTACCGTTTAGTTGAGGTAAAGAGTGAGTTTACCGTTTAGTTGAGGTAAAGAGTGAGTTTACCGTTTAGTTGAGGTAAAGAGTGAGTTTATCGTTTAGTTGAGGTAAAGAGTGAGTTTACCGTTTAGTCGAGGTAAAGAGTGAGTTTACCGTTTAGTCGAGGTAAAGAGTGAGTTTACCGTTTAGTTGAGGTAAAGAGTGAGTTTAACGTTTAGTTGAGGTAAAGAGTGAGTTTGCCGTTTAGTCGAGGTAAAGAGTGAGTTTACCGTTTAGTTGAGGTAAAGAGTGAGTTTACCGTTTAGTTGAGGTAAAGAGTGAGTTTACCGTTTAGTTGAGGTAAAGAGTGAGTTTACCGTTTAGTTGAGGTAAAGAGTGAGTTTACCGTTTAGTTGAGGTAAAGAGTGAGTTTACCGTTTAGTTGAGGTAAAGAGTGAGTTTACCGTTTAGTTGAGGTAAAGAGTGAGTTTACCGTTTAGTCGAGGTAAAGAGTGAGTTTACCGTTTAGTCGAGGTAAAGAGTGAGTTTACCGTTTAGTCGAGGTAAAGAGTGAGTTTACCGTTTAGTTGAGGTAAAGAGTGAGTTTACCGTTTAGTTGAGGTAAAGAGTGAGTTTACCGTTTAGTTGAGGTAAAGAGTGAGTTTACCGTTTAGTTGAGGTAAAGAGTGAGTTTACCGTTTAGTTGAGGTAAAGAGTGAGTTTACCGTTTAGTCGAGGTAAAGAGTGAGTTTACCGTTTAGTCGAGGTAAAGAGTGAGTTTACCGTTTAGTTGAGGTAAAGAGTGAGTTTACCGTTTAGTTGAGGTAAAGAGTGAGTTTACCGTTTAGTTGAGGTAAAGAGATAGTTTACCGTTTAGTTGAGGTAAAGAGAGAGTTTACCGTTTAGTCGAGGTAAAGAGTGAGTTTACCGTTTAGTCGAGGTAAAGAGAGAGTTTACCGTTTAGTTGAGGTAAAGAGTGAGTTTACCGTTTAGTCGAGGTAAAGAGTGAGTTTACCGTTTAGTTGAGGTAAAGAGTGAGTTTACCGTTTAGTTGAGGTAAAGAGTAAGTTTACCGTTCAGTTGAGGTAAAGAGTGAGTTTACCGTTTAGTTGAGGTAAAGAGTGAGTTTACCGTTTAGTTGAGGTAAAGAGTGAGTTTACCGTTTAGTTGAGGTAAAGAGTGAGTTTACCGTTTAGTTGAGGTAAAAAGTGAGTTTACCGTTTATAGTTGAGGTAAAGAGTGAGTTTACCGTTTAGTTGAGGTAAAGAGTGAGTTTACCGTTTAGTTGAGGTAAAGAGTGAGTTTACCGTTTAGTTGAGGTAAAGAGAGAGTTTACCGTTTAGTCGAGGTAAAGAGTGAGTTTACCGTTTAGTCGAGGTAAAGAGAGAGTTTACCGTTTAGTTGAGGTAAAGAGTGAGTTTACCGTTTAGTTGAGGTAAAGAGTGAGTTTACTGTTTAGTCGAGGTAAAGAGTGAGTTTACCGTTTAGTCGAGGTAAAGAGTGAGTTTACCGTTTAGTTGAGGTAAAGAGTGAGTTTACCGTTTAGTTGAGGTAAAGAGTGAGTTTACCGTTTAGTTGAGGTAAAGAGTGAGTTTACCGTTGAGGTAAAGAGTGAGTTTACCGTTTAGTTGAGGTAAAGAGTGAGTTTACCGTTTAGTTGAGGTAAAGAGTGAGTTTACCGTTCAGTTGAGGTAAAGAGAGAGTTTACCGTTTAGTTGAGGTAAAGAGTGAGTTTACCGTTTAGTTGAGGTAAAGAGTGAGTTTACCGTTTAGTCGAGGTAAAGAGTGAGTTTACCGTTTAGTCGAGGTAAAGAGTGAGTTTACCGTTTAGTCGAGGTAAAGAGTGAGTTTACCGTTTAGTTGAGGTAAAGAGTGAGTTTACCGTTTAGTTGAGGTAATGAGTGAGTTTACCGTTTAGTTGAGGTAAAGAGTGAGTTTACCGTTTAGTTGAGGTAAAGAGTGAGTTTACCGTTTAGTTGAGGTAAAGAGTGAGTTTACCGTTCAGTTGAGGTAAAGAGTGAGTTTACCGTTCAGTTGAGGTAAAGAGTGAGTTTACCGTTCAGTTGAGGTAAAGAGTGAGTTTACCGTTCAGTTGAGGTAAAGACTGAGTTTACCGTTTAGTTGAGGTAAAGAGTGAGTTTACCGTTTAGTTGAGGTAAAGAGTGAGTTTACCGTTTAGTTGAGGTAAAGAGTGAGTTTACCGTTTAGTTCAGGTAAAGAGTGAGTTTACCGTTTATAGTTGAGGTAAAGAGTGAGTTTACCGTTTAGTTGGGGTAAAGAGTGAGTTTACCGTTTAGTTGAGGTAAAGAGTGAGTTTACCGTTTAGTTGGGGTAAAGAGTGAGTTTACCGTTTAGTTGAGGTAAAGAGTGAGTTTACCGTTTAGTTGAGGTAAAGAGTGAGTTTACCGTTTAGTTGAGGTAAAGAGTGAGTTTACCGTTTATAGTTGAGGTAAAGAGTGAGTTTACCGTTTAGTTGAGGTAAAGAGTGAGTTTACCGTTTAGTTGGGGTAAAGAGTGAGTTTACCGTTTAGTTGAGGTAAAGAGTGAGTTTACCGTTTAGTTGGGGTAAAGAGTGAGTTTACCGTTTAGTTGAGGTAAAGAGTGAGTTTACCGTTTAGTTGAGGTAAAGAGTGAGTTTACCGTTCAGTTGAGGTAAAGAGTGAGTTTACCGTTTAGTTGAGGTAAAGAGTGAGTTTACCGTTTAGTTGAGGTAAAGAGTGAGTTTACCGTTTAGTTGAGGTAAAGAGTGAGTTTACCGTTTAGTTGAGGTAAAGAGTGAGTTTACCGTTTAGTTGAGGTAAAGAGTGAGTTTACCGTTTAGTTGAGGTAAAGAGTGAGTTTACCGTTCAGTTGAGGTAAAGAGTGAGTTTATCGTTTAGTTGAGGTAAAGAGTGAGTTTACCGTTTAGTTGAGGTAAAGAGTGAGTTTACCGTTTAGTCGAGGTAAAGAGTGAGTTTACCGTTTAGTCGAGGTAAAGAGTGAGTTTACCGTTTAGTTGAGGTAAAGAGTGAGTTTACCGTTTAGTTGAGGTAAAGAGTGAGTTTACCGTTTAGTTGAGGTAAAGAGTGAGTTTACCGTTTAGTTGAGGTAAAGAGTGAGTTTACCGTTTAGTTGAGGTAAAGAGTGAGTTTACCGTTTAGTTGAGGTAAAGAGTGAGTTTACCGTTTAGTTGAGGTAAAGAGTGAGTTTACCGTTTAGTCGAGGTAAAGAGTGAGTTTACCGTTTAGTTGAGGTAAAGAGTGAGTTTACCGTTTAGTTGAGGTAAAGAGTGAGTTTACCGTTTAGTTGAGGTAAAGAGTGAGTTTACCGTTTAGTCGAGGTAAAGAGTGAGTTTACCGTTTAGTCGAGGTAAAGAGTGAGTTTACCGTTTAGTCGAGGTAAAGAGTGAGTTTACCGTTTAGTCGAGGTAAAGAGTGAGTTTACCGTTTAGTTGAGGTAAAGAGTGAGTTTACCGTTTAGTTGAGGTAAAGAGTGAGTTTACCGTTTAGTTGAGGTAAAGAGATAGTTTACCGTTTAGTTGAGGTAAAGAGAGAGTTTACCGTTTAGTCGAGGTAAAGAGTGAGTTTACCGTTTAGTCGAGGTAAAGAGAGAGTTTACCGTTTAGTTGAGGTAAAGAGTGAGTTTACCGTTTAGTCGAGGTAAAGAGTGAGTTTACCGTTTAGTTGAGGTAAAGAGTGAGTTTACCGTTTAGTCGAGGTAAAGAGAGAGTTTACCGTTTAGTTGAGGTAAAGAGTGAGTTTACCGTTTAGTTGGGGTAAAGAGTGAGTTTACCGTTTAGTTGAGGTAAAGAGTGAGTTTACCGTTTAGTCGAGGTAAAGAGTGAGTTTACCGTTTAGTTGAGGTAAAGAGTGAGTTTACCGTTTAGTTGAGGTAAAGAGTGAGTTTACCGTTTAGTTGAGGTAAAGAGTGAGTTTACCGTTGAGGTAAAGAGTGAGTTTACCGTTTAGTTGAGGTAAAGAGTGAGTTTACCGTTTAGTTGAGGTAAAGAGTGAGTTTACCGTTCAGTTGAGGTAAAGAGAGAGTTTACCGTTTAGTTGAGGTAAAGAGTGAGTTTACCGTTTAGTTGAGGTAAAGAGTGAGTTTACCGTTTAGTCGAGGTAAAGAGTGAGTTTACCGTTTAGTCGAGGTAAAGAGTGAGTTTACCGTTTAGTCGAGGTAAAGAGTGAGTTTACCGTTTAGTTGAGGTAAAGAGTGAGTTTACCGTTTAGTTGAGGTAATGAGTGAGTTTACCGTTTAGTTGAGGTAAAGAGTGAGTTTACCGTTTAGTTGAGGTAAAGAGTGAGTTTACCGTTCAGTTGAGGTAAAGAGTGAGTTTACCGTTCAGTTGAGGTAAAGAGTGAGTTTACCGTTCAGTTGAGGTAAAGAGTGAGTTTACCGTTCAGTTGAGGTAAAGACTGAGTTTACCGTTTAGTTGAGGTAAAGAGTGAGTTTACCGTTTAGTTGAGGTAAAGAGTGAGTTTACCGTTTAGTTGAGGTAAAGAGTGAGTTTACCGTTTAGTTCAGGTAAAGAGTGAGTTTACCGTTTATAGTTGAGGTAAAGAGTGAGTTTACCGTTTAGTTGGGGTAAAGAGTGAGTTTACCGTTTAGTTGAGGTAAAGAGTGAGTTTACCGTTTAGTTGGGGTAAAGAGTGAGTTTACCGTTTAGTTGAGGTAAAGAGTGAGTTTACCGTTTAGTTGAGGTAAAGAGTGAGTTTACCGTTTAGTTGAGGTAAAGAGTGAGTTTACCGTTTATAGTTGAGGTAAAGAGTGAGTTTACCGTTTAGTTGAGGTAAAGAGTGAGTTTACCGTTTAGTTGGGGTAAAGAGTGAGTTTACCGTTTAGTTGAGGTAAAGAGTGAGTTTACCGTTTAGTTGGGGTAAAGAGTGAGTTTACCGTTTAGTTGAGGTAAAGAGTGAGTTTACCGTTTAGTTGAGGTAAAGAGTGAGTTTACCGTTCAGTTGAGGTAAAGAGTGAGTTTACCGTTTAGTTGAGGTAAAGAGTGAGTTTACCGTTTAGTTGAGGTAAAGAGTGAGTTTACCGTTTAGTTGAGGTAAAGAGTGAGTTTACCGTTTAGTTGAGGTAAAGAGTGAGTTTACCGTTTAGTTGAGGTAAAGAGTGAGTTTACCGTTTAGTTGAGGTAAAGAGTGAGTTTACCGTTCAGTTGAGGTAAAGAGTGAGTTTATCGTTTAGTTGAGGTAAAGAGTGAGTTTACCGTTTAGTTGAGGTAAAGAGTGAGTTTACCGTTTAGTCGAGGTAAAGAGTGAGTTTACCGTTTAGTCGAGGTAAAGAGTGAGTTTACCGTTTAGTTGAGGTAAAGAGTGAGTTTACCGTTTAGTTGAGGTAAAGAGTGAGTTTACCGTTTAGTTGAGGTAAAGAGTGAGTTTACCGTTTAGTTGAGGTAAAGAGTGAGTTTACCGTTTAGTTGAGGTAAAGAGTGAGTTTACCGTTTAGTTGAGGTAAAGAGTGAGTTTGCCGTTTAGTTGAGGTAAAGAGTGAGTTTACCGTTTAGTTGAGGTAAAGAGTGAGTTTACCGTTCAGTTGAGGTAAAGAGTGAGTTTACCGTTCAGTTGAGGTAAAGACTGAGTTTACCGTTTAGTTGAGGTAAAGAGTGAGTTTACCGTTTAGTTGAGGTAAAGAGTGAGTTTACCGTTTAGTTGGGGTAAAGAGTGAGTTTACCGTTTAGTTGAGGTAAAGAGTGAGTTTACCGTTTAGTTGAGGTAAAGAGAGAGTTTACCGTTTAGTCGAGGTAAAGAGTGAGTTTACCGTTTAGTCGAGGTAAAGAGAGAGTTTACCGTTTAGTTGAGGTAAAGAGTGAGTTTACCGTTTAGTTGAGGTAAAGAGTGAGTTTACTGTTTAGTCGAGGTAAAGAGTGAGTTTACCGTTTAGTCGAGGTAAAGAGTGAGTTTACCGTTTAGTCGAGGTAAAGAGAGAGTTTACCGTTTAGTTGAGGTAAAGAGTGAGTTTACCGTTTAGTTGAGGTAAAGAGTGAGTTTACTGTTTAGTCGAGGTAAAGAGTGAGTTTACCGTTTAGTCGAGGTAAAGAGTGAGTTTACCGTTTAGTTGAGGTAAAGAGTGAGTTTACCGTTTAGTTGAGGTAAAGAGTGAGTTTACCGTTTAGTTGAGGTAAAGAGTGAGTTTACCGTTGAGGTAAAGAGTGAGTTTACCGTTTAGTTGAGGTAAAGAGTGAGTTTACCGTTTAGTTGAGGTAAAGAGTGAGTTTACCGTTCAGTTGAGGTAAAGAGAGAGTTTACCGTTTAGTTGAGGTAAAGAGTGAGTTTACCGTTTAGTTGAGGTAAAGAGTGAGTTTACCGTTTAGTCGAGGTAAAGAGTGAGTTTACCGTTTAGTCGAGGTAAAGAGTGAGTTTACCGTTTAGTCGAGGTAAAGAGTGAGTTTACCGTTTAGTTGAGGTAAAGAGTGAGTTTACCGTTTAGTTGAGGTAATGAGTGAGTTTACCGTTTAGTTGAGGTAAAGAGTGAGTTTACCGTTTAGTTGAGGTAAAGAGTGAGTTTACCGTTCAGTTGAGGTAAAGAGTGAGTTTACCGTTCAGTTGAGGTAAAGAGTGAGTTTACCGTTCAGTTGAGGTAAAGAGTGAGTTTACCGTTCAGTTGAGGTAAAGACTGAGTTTACCGTTTAGTTGAGGTAAAGAGTGAGTTTACCGTTTAGTTGAGGTAAAGAGTGAGTTTACCGTTTAGTTGAGGTAAAGAGTGAGTTTACCGTTTAGTTCAGGTAAAGAGTGAGTTTACCGTTTATAGTTGAGGTAAAGAGTGAGTTTACCGTTTAGTTGGGGTAAAGAGTGAGTTTACCGTTTAGTTGAGGTAAAGAGTGAGTTTACCGTTTAGTTGGGGTAAAGAGTGAGTTTACCGTTTAGTTGAGGTAAAGAGTGAGTTTACCGTTTAGTTGAGGTAAAGAGTGAGTTTACCGTTTAGTTGAGGTAAAGAGTGAGTTTACCGTTTATAGTTGAGGTAAAGAGTGAGTTTACCGTTTAGTTGAGGTAAAGAGTGAGTTTACCGTTTAGTTGGGGTAAAGAGTGAGTTTACCGTTTAGTTGAGGTAAAGAGTGAGTTTACCGTTTAGTTGGGGTAAAGAGTGAGTTTACCGTTTAGTTGAGGTAAAGAGTGAGTTTACCGTTTAGTTGAGGTAAAGAGTGAGTTTACCGTTCAGTTGAGGTAAAGAGTGAGTTTACCGTTTAGTTGAGGTAAAGAGTGAGTTTACCGTTTAGTTGAGGTAAAGAGTGAGTTTACCGTTTAGTTGAGGTAAAGAGTGAGTTTACCGTTTAGTTGAGGTAAAGAGTGAGTTTACCGTTTAGTTGAGGTAAAGAGTGAGTTTACCGTTTAGTTGAGGTAAAGAGTGAGTTTACCGTTCAGTTGAGGTAAAGAGTGAGTTTATCGTTTAGTTGAGGTAAAGAGTGAGTTTACCGTTTAGTTGAGGTAAAGAGTGAGTTTACCGTTTAGTCGAGGTAAAGAGTGAGTTTACCGTTTAGTCGAGGTAAAGAGTGAGTTTACCGTTTAGTCGAGGTAAAGAGTGAGTTTACCGTTTAGTTGAGGTAAAGAGTGAGTTTACCGTTTAGTTGAGGTAAAGAGTGAGTTTACCGTTTAGTTGAGGTAAAGAGTGAGTTTACCGTTTAGTTGAGGTAAAGAGTGAGTTTACCGTTTAGTTGAGGTAAAGAGTGAGTTTGCCGTTTAGTTGAGGTAAAGAGTGAGTTTACCGTTTAGTTGAGGTAAAGAGTGAGTTTACCGTTCAGTTGAGGTAAAGAGTGAGTTTACCGTTCAGTTGAGGTAAAGACTGAGTTTACCGTTTAGTTGAGGTAAAGAGTGAGTTTACCGTTTAGTTGAGGTAAAGAGTGAGTTTACCGTTTAGTTGAGGTAAAGAGTGAGTTTACCGTTTAGTTGAGGTAAAGAGTGAGTTTACCGTTTATAGTTGAGGTAAAGAGTGAGTTTACCGTTTAGTTGGGGTAAAGAGTGAGTTTACCGTTTAGTTGAGGTAAAGAGTGAGTTTACCGTTTAGTTGGGGTAAAGAGTGAGTTTACCGTTTAGTTGAGGTAAAGAGTGAGTTTACCGTTTAGTTGAGGTAAAGAGTGAGTTTACCGTTTAGTTGAGGTAAAGAGTGAGTTTACCGTTTAGTTGAGGTAAAGAGTGAGTTTACCGTTTATAGTTGAGGTAAAGAGTGAGTTTACCGTTTAGTTGAGGTAAAGAGTGAGTTTACCGTTTAGTTGGGGTAAAGAGTAAGTTTACCGTTTAGTTGAGGTAAAGAGTGAGTTTACCGTTTAGTTGGGGTAAAGAGTGAGTTTACCGTTTAGTTGGGGTAAAGAGTGAGTTTACCGTTTAGTTGAGGTAAAGAGTGAGTTTACCGTTTAGTTGAGGTAAAGAGTGAGTTTACCGTTCAGTTGAGGTAAAGAGTGAGTTTACCGTTTAGTTGAGGTAAAGAGTGAGTTTACCGTTTAGTTGAGGTAAAGAGTGAGTTTACCGTTTAGTTGAGGTAAAGAGTGAGTTTACCGTTTAGTTGAGGTAAAGAGTGAGTTTACCGTTTAGTTGAGGTAAAGAGTGAGTTTACCGTTTAGTTGAGGTAAAGAGTGAGTTTACCGTTTAGTTGAGGTAAAGAGTGAGTTTACCGTTTAGTTGAGGTAAAGAGAGAGTTTACCGTTTAGTTGAGGTAAAGAGAGAGTTTACCGTTTAGTTGAGGTAAAGAGTGAGTTTACCGTTTAGTTGAGGTAAAGAGTGAGTTTACCGTTTAGTTGAGGTAAAGAGTGAGTTTACCGTTTAGTTGAGGTAAAGAGTGAGTTTACCGTTTAGTTGAGGTAAAGAGTGAGTTTACCGTTTAGTTGAGGTAAAGAGTGAGTTTACCGTTTAGTTGAGGTAAAGAGAGAGTTTACCGTTTAGTTGAGGTAAAGAGTGAGTTTACCGTTTAGTTGAGGTAAAGAGTGAGTTTACCGTTTAGTTGAGGTAAAGAGTAAGTTTACCGTTCAGTTGAGGTAAAGACTGAGTTTACCGTTTAGTTGAGGTAAAGAGTGAGTTTACCGTTTAGTTGAGGTAAAGAGTGAGTTTACCGTTTAGTTGAGGTAAAGAGTGAGTTTACCGTTTAGTTGAGGTAAAAAGTGAGTTTACCGTTTATAGTTGAGGTAAAGAGTGAGTTTACCGTTTAGTTGAGGTAAAGAGTGAGTTTACCGTTTAGTTGGGGTAAAGAGTGAGTTTACCGTTTAGTTGAGGTAAAGAGTGAGTTTACCGTTTAGTTGAGGTAAAGAGAGAGTTTACCGTTTAGTTGAGGTAAAGAGTGAGTTTACCGTTTAGTTGCAACAGAAGTACATTTTCTCTGTTTTTGTTTGTTTGTTGTTGAATGCAAATATTCCTGTTCCTTCTGTTTGTGAATATTCCTGTTCCTTCTGTTTGTGAATATTCCTGTTCCTTCTGTTTGTGAATATTCCTGTTCCTTCTGTTTGTGAATATTCCTGTTCCTTCTGTTTGTGAATATTCCTGTTCCTTCTGTTTGTGAATATTCCTGTTCCTTCTGTTTGTGAATATTCCTGTTCCTTCTGTTTGTGAATATTCCTGTTCCTTCTGTTTGTGAATATTCCTGTTCCTTCTGTTTGTGAATATTCCTGTCCCTTCTGTTTGTGAATATTCCTGTTCCTTCTGTTTGTGAATATTCCTGTCCCTTCTGTTTGTGAATATTCCTGTTCCTTCTGTTTGTGAATATTCCTGTTCCTTCTGTTTGTGAATATTCCTGTTCCTCTGTTTGTGAATATTCCTGTTCCTTCTGTTTGTGAATATTCCTGTTCCTTCTGTTTGTGAATATTCCTGTTCCTTCTGTTTGTGAATATTCCTGTTCCTCTGTTTGTGAATATTCCTGTTCCTCTGTTTGTGAATATTCCTGTTCCTTCTGTTTGTGAATATTCCTGTTCCTTCTGTTTGTGAATATTCCTGTTCCTCTGTTTGTGAATATTCCTGTTCCTCTGTTTGTGAATATTCCTGTTCCTTCTGTTTGTCAGCGTTTTGTGAAGCGTTTTGAAGCCGTTTCCTCTGAAGACACGTTGTTTTATTGATGCAGAATAAAGGGCCCCGTCACAAATGGCACCCTATAGTATAGTGCACTCCTTTTCCATTAAGAACAAGGGAGTGTTTTCCGTCGTGCCGAGCAGAGAGCTTCCTGGGAGGGTATAAACATTTCACTAGGACTGACTGTTAATGCTCTCCTTCTGTCAGAGCGGGAGGTTGTTAGAGTGTAGAGGCAGGGAGCCTAGTGGTTAGAGTGTAGAGGCAGGTAGCCTAGTGGTTAGAGTGTAGAGGCAGGTAGCCTAGTGGTTAGAGTGTAGAGGAGGCAGGTAGTCTAGTGGTTAGAGTGTAGAGGCAGGTAGCCTAGTGGTTAGAGTGTAGAGGCAGGTAGCCTAGTGGTTAGAGTGTAGAGGCAGGTAGCCTAGTGGTTAGAGTGTAGAGGAGGCAGGTAGTCTAGTGGTTAGAGTGTAGAGGTGGCAGGTAGTCTAGTGGTTAGAGTGTAGAGGAGGCAGGTAGTCTAGTGGTTAGAGTGTAGAGGAGGCAGGTAGCCTAGTGGTTAGAGTGTAGAGGAGGCAGGTAGCCTAGTGGTTAGAGTGTAGAGGAGGCAGGTAGCCTAGTGGTTAGAGTGTAGAGGAGGCAGGTAGCCTAGTGGTTAGAGTGTAGAGGCAGGGAGCCTAGTGGTTAGAGTGTAGAGGCAGGTAGCCTAGTGGTTAGAGTGTAGAGGAGGCAGGTAGTCTAGTGGTTAGAGTGTAGAGGAGGCAGGTAGCCTAGTGGTTAGAGTGTAGAGGTGGCAGGTAGCCTAGTGGTTAGAGTGTAGAGGTGGCAGGTAGCCTAGTGGTTAAAGTGTAGAGGAGGCAGGTAGCCTAGTGGTTAGAGTGTAGAGGAGGCAGGTAGTCTAGTGGTTAGAGTGTAGAGGAGGCAGGTAGCCTAGTGGTTAGAGTGTAGGGGAGGCAGGTAGCCTAGTGGTTAGAGTGTAGAGGCAGGGAGCCTAGTGGTTAGAGTGTAGAGGAGGCAGGTAGTCTAGTGGTTAGAGTGTAGAGGAGGCAGGTAGCCTAGTGGTTAGAGTGTAGAGGAGGCAGGTAGCCTAGTGGTTAGAGTGTAGAGGAGGCAGGTAGCCTAGTGGTTAGAGTGTAGAGGTGGCAGGTAACCTAGTGGTTAGAGTGTAGGGGCGGCAGGTAGTCTAGTGGTTAGAGTGTAGAGGAGGCAGGTAGCCTAGTGGTTAGAGTGTAGAGGAGGCAGGTAGCCTAGTGGTTAGAGTGTAGAGGAGGCAGGTAGCCTAGTGGTTAGAGTGTAGAGGAGGCAGGTAGCCTAGTGGTTAGAGTGTAGAGGAGGCAGGTAGCCCAGTGGTTAGAGTGTAGGGGCGGCAGGTAGTCTAGTGGTTAGAGTGTAGAGAAGGCAGGTAGCCTAGTGGTTAGAGTGTAGAGGAGGCAGGTAGCCTAGTGGTTAGAGTGTAGAGGAGGCAGGTAGCCTAGTGGTTAGAGTGTAGAGGAGGCAGGTAGCCTAGTGGTTAGAGTGTAGAGGAGGCAGGTAGCCTAGTGGTTAGAGTGTAGAGGACTGCCTCTGATCTGGAGGACTCACTAAACAGAGAACATCCCTGGTCATCCCTACTGCCTCTGATCTGGAGGACTCACTAAACAGAGAACCTCCCTGGTCCTCCCTACTGCCTCTGATCTGGAGGACTCACTAAACAGAGAACATCCCTGGCCATCCCTTTTAGCCTCTGATCTGGAGGACTCACTAAACAGAGAACCTCCCTGGTCCTCCCTACTGCCTCTGATCTGGAGGACTCACTAAACAGAGAACCTCCCTGGTCATCCCTACTGCCTCTGATCTGGAGGACTCACTAAACAGAGAACCTCCCTGGTCATCTCTACTGCCTCTGATCTGGAGGACTCACTAAACAGAGAACATCCCTGGTCCTCCCTACTGCCTCTGATCTGTAGGACTCACTAAACAGAGAACCTCCCTGGTCCTCCCTACTGCCTCTGATCTGTAGGACTCACTAAACAGAGAACATCCCTGGTCATCCCTACTGCCTCTGATCTGGAGGACTCACTAAACAGAGAACATCCCTGGTCATCCCTACTGCCTCTGATCTGGAGGACTCACTAAACAGAGAACATCCCTGGTCTTCCCTGCTGCCTCTGATCTGGAGGACTCACTAAACAGAGAACATCCCTGGTCATCCCTACTGCCTCTGATCTGGAGGACTCACTAAACAGAGAACATCCCTGGTCATCCCTACTGCCTCTAATCTGGAGGACTCACTAAACAGAGAACATCCCTGGTCATCCCTACTGCCTCTGATCTGGAGGACTCACTAAACAGAGAACCTCCCTGGTCCTCCCTACTGCCTCTGATCTGGAGGACTCACTAAACAGAGAACATCCCTGGCCATCCCTTTTAGCCTCTGATCTGGAGGACTCACTAAACAGAGAACCTCCCTGGTCCTCCCTACTGCCTCTGATCTGGAGGACTCACTAAACAGAGAACATCCCTGGTCATCCCTACTGCCTCTGATCTGGAGGTCTCACTAAACAGAGAACATCCCTGGTCATCCCTACTGCCTCTGATCTGGAGGACTCACTAAACAGAGAACATCCCTGGTCCTCCCTACTGCCTCTGATCTGGAGGACTCACTAAACAGAGAACATCCCTGGTCGTCCCTACTGCCTCTGATCTGGAGGACTCACTAAACAGAGAACATCCCTGGTCATCCCTACTGCCTCTGATCTGGAGGACTCACTAAACAGAGAACATCCCTGGTCGTCCCTACAGCCTCTGATCTGGAGGACTCACTAAACAGAGAACATCCCTGGTCATCCCTACTGCCTCTGATCTGGAGGACTCACTAAACAGAGAACATCCCTGGTCATCCCTACTGCCTCTGATCTGGAGGACTCACTAAACACGTGGTTTGTTTGTAAATGATGTCTGAGTGTTGGAGTGTGACCCTGCCTATCCGTAAATAAACATTTTAAAAATTAAAATGTTGTCGTCTGGTTTGCTCAATATAAGTAATAATCTAATTATACTTTTGATACTTAAGTACATTTCAAACCAAATACTTTTAGACTTTTACTCAAGTAGTATTTTACTGGGTCACTTCCACTTTTACTTGAGTCATTTTCTAATAAGGTATCTTTACTTTTACTCAAGTCTGATAATTTAGTACTTTTTCTACCACTGTGCCTAGACCGCAGTCCAAGGAGCTGAAATGTCAGCACCAGTCGTCTTAACGGGAATGCCTCCTCAAGGCAGGACAGGCAGGTTGAATGGAAACATCGATGATCAACCTCCACATCATGTGGGTTATCTCTGTTTCTCTAAACCTCTCTGATGACCAGTACAACCCCAACCTCTACATCATGTGGGTTATCTCTGCTTCTCTAAACCTCTCTGATGACCAGTACAACCCCAACCTCTACATCATGTGGGTTATCTCTGTTTCTCTAAACCTCTCTGATGACCAGTATAACCCCAACCTCTACATCATGTGGGTTATCTCTGCTTCTCTAAACCTCTCTGATGACCAGTATAACCCCAACCTCTACATCATGTGGGTTATCTCTGCTTCTCTAAACCTCTCTGATGACCAGTGTAACCCCAACCTCTACATCATGTGGGTTATCTCTGTTTCTCTAAACCTCTCTGATGACCAGTATAACCCCAACCTCTACATCATGTGGGTTATCTCTGTTTCTCTAAACCTCTCTGATGACCAGTATAACCCCAACCTCTACATCATGTGGGTTATCTCTGTTTCTCTAAACCTCTCTGATGACCAGTACAACCCCAACCTCTACATCATGTGGGTTATCTCTGTTTCTCTAGACCTCTTTGCCAGGAGTCATGGTGGGTAGGGGTGCCAGGAGTCATGGAGGGTAGGGGTGCCAGGAGTCATGGAGGGTAGGGGTGCCAGGAGTCATGGAGGGTAGGGGGGCCAGGACTCATGGAGGGTAGGGGTGCCAGGAGTCATGGAGGGTAGGGGTGCCAGGAGTCATAGAGGGTAGGGGTGCCAGGAGTCATGGAGGGTAGGGGCGCCAGGAGTCATGGAGGGTAGGGGCGCCAGGAGTCATGGAGGGTAGGGGCGCCAGGAGTCATGGAGGGTAGGGGTGCCAGGAGTCATGGAGGGTAGGGGTGCCAGGAGTCATGGAGGGTAGGGGTGCGAGGAGTCATGGTGGGTAGGGGTGCCAGGAGTCATGGAGGGTAGGGGCACAAGGAGTCATGGAGGGTAGGGATGCCAGGAGTCATAGAGGGTAGGGGCGCCAGGAGTCATGGAGGGTAGGAGTGCCAGGAGTCATGGAGGGTAGGGATGCCAGGAGTCATGGAGGGTAGGGGTGCCAGGAGTCCGCCACCCAGAAATCCTCATTGTGTCAGGAGGCTTTGTTCCTCAGTGGCCGCTTATCCCCGCCACGAGACGAGGGCACAATGACTCTTTAGCGATTTCACCCCGGTTCATTACCGGAGAGCTGGATGCATTTTACAGTTAACATTTAGCTGCTGTTATCCAGAGAGACATACAGGAGCAATTAGGGTGTCCACCGCAGAGAGACTAATGAAATGTAATCTGATATCATTATTAACACACAGAGACAAGGCCACACGGGGACGGGCGTAGGCCACACACACACACACACACACACACACACACACACACACACACACACACACACACACAGCGTCTCCTCCAACAGTGAATGGCTCGGAGCTGTCCATTGTGCTGAAATGCTAGCCCCGCTCATCTGTGTAGCAAATTTGTCTTACTGAGAATAAAACACAACCAATTGAAGTAAACTCAATGGTTTCATGTCCATATACTTCATGTATTGATCTACCATCTACCCTGCTTGTGTTGCTGAACTCATATGAACCATTGTAAATGATTCAGAAATAGCACCTGTTCTGGAATCTTCTTTACCAATTCTTTGATCTGTTATTTTATCTGGTGGTGAGTTGGCTGGTTCTGAAATGGCACCTTTTGGTTCTGAAATGGCGCCTGAGATGGAATCCAACATTCCCTGCTGCAACTGGCTGGTTGGCTGGCTGGCTGGCTGGCTGACTGGCTGGTTGGC
>NC_048582.1:257500-277500 GCF_013265735.2 Oncorhynchus mykiss | reverse complement strand
CTCCCTCCCTCCCTCCCTCCCTCCCTCCCTCCCTCCCTCCCTCCCTCCCTCTAGCCTCCCTCCCTCCTTCCCTCTCCCTCCCTCCCTCCCTCCCTCCCTCCCTCCCTCCCTCCCTCCCTCTCTCCGCCTCCCTCCCTCCCTCCAGCCTCCCTCCCTCCCTCTCTCCGCCTCCCTCCCTCCCTCTAGAGAACGACCCATATGGATTTTTTTTAGGGCCGATCTCATTTTAGGACGATATTCAATATCATTAAATGTGAAAAAGGTGTTGACAAAATTCCCCAAGAGAAAGACAGCCATTTATGCATTAATGCATCCATTTTAAAGTCAACATTAATTTGACTTTGTTTTTACCAATCTTAACCACATAACAACATAATGTTATTTGGATGGTAAATCTCCATTGATAAACTGGGTAAATCAAGATGTCACCTGGGTCTAGTCACAATACAGGGGAATGCATATTCAATAGAAGTGTGTGCATGCATTGAGTTATTGTACTTGTTAGCACCATGTTTATCTAGCCAGCTAGTTAGCATAGTAGCCACTATAGCTAGCTATAGGTCCCATAGCTATCTGCTAACAGGTCCCATAGCTATCTGCTAACAGGTCCCATAGCTATCTGCTAACAGGTCCCGTAGCTCCCATAGCTATCTGCTAACAGGTCCCATAGCTATCTGCTAACAGGTCCCGTAGCTCCCATAGCTATCTGCTAACAGGTCCCAGAGCTATCTGCTAACAGGTCTCATAGCTATCTGCTAACAGGTCCCATAGCTATCTGCTAACAGGTCCCATAGCTATCTGCTAACAGGTCCCATAGCTATCTGCTAACAGGTCCCATAGCTATCTGCTAACAGGTCCCGTAGCTCCCATAGCTATCTGCTAACAGGTCCCATAGCTTTCTGCTAACAGGTCCCATAGCTAACAGCTAACAGGTCCCATAGCTATCTGCTAACAGGTCCCATAGCTAACAGCTAACAGGTCCCATGGCTATCTGCTAACAGGTCCCATAGCTGTCTGCTAACAGGTCCCATAGCTATCTGCTAACAGGTCCCATAGCTATCTGCTAACAGGTCCCATAGCTATCTGCTAACAGGTCCCATAGCTATCTGCTAACAGGTCCCATAGCTATCTGCTAACAGGTCCCATAGCTATCTGCTAACAGGTCCCATAGCTATCTGCTAACAGGTCACATAGCTATTTTCTAACAGGTCCCATAGCTATCTGCTAACAGGTCCCATAGCTATCTGCTAACAGGTCCCATAGCTATCTGCTAACAGGTCCCATAGCTATCTGCTAACAGGTCCCATAGCTATCTGCTAACAGGTCTGTTTAGCTAGCTATGCATGTCCGGGCACGTAGACACAATCCTTATTATTAGTGAATTAACTAAACTAATATTTGCAACAGCAGTTTGATTTTGGTCACTGTGTCAATTCATCTCAATACTGAACCTCTCTGTTGGAAAATTAGCTTTTACATTTTTTATTTTTTTTAACCTTTATTTACCTCAATGGCTGCCACCATCCATCTGCAGCCAATGGCTGCCACCATCCATCTGCAGCCAATGGCTGCCACCATCTCCCTGTTCCATCTGCAGCCAATGGCTGCCACCATCTCCCTGTTCCATCTGCAGCCAATGGCTGCCACCATCTCCCTGTTCCATCTGCAGCCAATGGCTGCCACCAGCACCCTGTTCCATCTGCAGCCAATGGCTGCCACCATCTCCCTGTTCCATCTGCAGCCAATGGCTGCCACCAGCACCCTGTTCCATCTGCAGCCAATGGCTGCCACCATCTCCCTGTTCCATCTGCAGCCAATGGCTGCCACCAGCGTCCTGTTCCATCTGCAGCCAATGGCTGCCACCAGCACCCTGTTCCATCTGCAGCCAATGGCTGCCACCAGCGTCCTGTTCCATCTGCAGCCAATGGCTGCCACCAGCGTCCTGTTCCATCTGCAGCTAATGGCTGCCACCAGCGTCCTGTTCCATCTGCAGCCAATGGCTGCCACCAGCACCCTGTTCCATCTGCAGCCAATGGCTGCCACCAGCGTCCTGTTCCATCTGCAGCCAATGGCTGCCACCAGCACCCTGTTCCATCTGCAGCTAATGGCTGCCACCAGCTCCCTGTTCCATCTGCAGCCAATGGCTGCCACCAGCTTCATGTTCCATCTGCAGCCAATGGCTGCCACCAGCTTCATGTTCCATCTGCAGCCAATGGCTGCCTGAATACACAATTCACTTAGGCTATTAAGAACTCATCATTGTAAAATTAAAAGTATTCAGACCCCTTGACCCCTTTTTTCCACATTTTGTTACATTACAGCCTTAATTATTAATATATGTTAATATATATATTAATTTAATAATTTAATATATATATATATATATTATATGAATTTAATAATTTAATTTAATAATTATTAATTTCCACCATCATGTCACCTGTGCAACTAGAGGTGAAAAAAGCCTAGATAACCTGGACTCCACACAGAGAGATGCGTACAAAGCTCTCCCTCGCCTTCCGTTAGGTAAATCTGAACATAACTCTATTATCCTGATTCCTGCTGACAAACAAACAATTGTTATCAAAAAACACATAAACAGGATGTATCAGTGTTGCTCAATATGTAAGTGGTTCGAGTGAAGCGAATGCTAAGCTATAGGACTGCTTCAATAGCACTGTTCCGGGATTCATCCGATGGCAATGAGGAGTCCACCACATCAGTCACCGGCTTCATTAATAAGTGCATCGACGATGCATCGTCCCCACATTGACCGTACGTACATAACCCAACCAGAAGCCATGTCTTACACGCTACATCCGAACTGAGCTAAAGGCTAGAGCTGCCGCTTTCAAGGAGCCGGATACCAATCCGGACGATTATAAGAAATCCTGCTACGCCCTCCGACAAACCAGGAACCAGGCAAAGTGTCAAACCAGGACCAAACACAAATCCTACTAGCATCGACTAGCAACACTGAACCACGCATGAGAGCATCAGCTGTTCCGGACGACTGTGAGATCACGCCCTCCGACGAACCAGGCAAAGTGTCAAACCAGAACCAAGCACACATCCTACTAGCATCGACTAGCAACACTGAACCACGCATGAGAGCATCAGCTGTTCCGGACGACTGTGAGATCACGCCCTCCGACGAACCAGGAACCAGGCAAAGTGTCAAACCAGAACCAAGCACAAATCCTACTACACCCCGGCTCATCTGATGTGGCAGGGCTCGCACACTATCATGGATTACAAAGAGAAACCCAACCGAGTCTACCAGACCAGCAAAATACCTTCTATGCTCTCGTCGAGGCTAGCAACACTGAACCACGCATGAGAGCATCAGCTGTTCCGGACGACTGTGAGATCACGCTCTCCGTAGCCGATGTCAGTGAGAACTTTAAACAGGGTCGACGTTCACAAGACCGCAGGACGGATTACCAGGACACCTACTCGAAGCATGACCGACTGTCTTCACTGATATGTTCAACCTGTCGCTGACCCAGTCTGTAATACCTACATGTTTCAAGCAGACCACCATTGTCCCTGTGCCCTAGAACGCCAAGGTAACCTGTCTAAATGTCTATCGCTCCGTAACACTCACATCTTTAGCCATGAAATGCTTTGAAAAAGGATGGTCATGGCTCCTATCAACGTCATCATCCTAGACACCCATCGTCCCAGACCCACTCAAATCTCATACCTCATCGACACATCGACAGATGACAAAATCTCTATTTCATTCCACATGGCCCTTTCCCACCTGGATAAGAGGAACACCTACGTGAGAATGCTGTTTATTGACTACAGCTCATTACAAAGCTAAGGATCTTAAACACTATAGACTATGGAACATTTAGTTGTGTTCTGTACTATCTAACAGTTCATTGTGTTCTGTACTATTTAACGGGTCATTGTGTTCTGTACTATCTAACAGTTCTGTACTATCTAACAGTTCATTGTGTTCTGTACTATCTAACGGGTCTTATTCAGTGTTGTAAGATGGTTTGGCGAGGACAACATTCAAGACTTCAGGTCTAAGAACGATATCCAATATCCTCATACATTTGATTTCCTTATCTCTTTTTGAACAGTTTAATGTGCTGTATTGTATTTGTCCTTCGACCTGCACTCTCTTTGCTGAGTGTTGTGGTTCTGTCTTGTACCCCTACAGCTCGGAGGTCATTCTCTTTGCTGAGTGTTGTGGTTCTGTCTTGTACCCCTACAGCTCGGAGGTCATTCTCTCTGCTGAGTGTTGTGGTTCTGTCTTGTACCCCTACAGCTCGGAGGTCATTCTCTCTGCTGAGTGTTGTGGTTCTGTCTTGTACCCCTACAGAGCTTGGAGGTCATTCTCTCTGCTGAGTGTTGTTGTTCTGTCTTTTACCCCTACAGAGCTTGGAGGTCATTCTCTCTGCTGAGTGTTGTGGTTCTGTATTTTACCACTACAGAGCTTGGAGGTCATTCTCTCTGCTGAGTGTTGTTGTTCTGTCTTGTACCCCTCCAGAGGTCGGAGGTCATTCTCTCTGCTGAGTGTCTCTGGACAATTGTTGCTCTGCTCTGACAGTTTGATAACTATGGTTTACTCTCTCTTCCTTCTTTCCCTGTTACTGTCCCCTTTCCCTGTTACTGTCCCCTTTCCCTGTTACTGTCCCCTTTCCCTGTTACTGTCCCCTTTCCCTGTTACTGTCCCCTTTCCCTGTTACTGTCCCCTTTCCCTGTTACTGTCCCCTTTCCCTGTTACTGTCCCCTTTCCCTGTTACTGTCTCTTTCATAAACTCTTTTCCCCCTTTTCTGTCTTATCTATCCCCCCTGTCTCTCTCTCTCTCTCTCTACTTATCCCCCCTGTTTCTCTCTCTCTCTTTACCTATCCCCCCCTCTCTCTCTCTCTCTCTCTCTGTCTCTCTCTCTCTCTCTCTCTCTCTACCTATCCCTCTCTCTCTCTCTCTCTACCTATCCCTCTCTCTGTCTCTCTCTCTACCTATCCCCCTCTCTCTCTCTCTCTCTACCTATCTCTCTCTTTCTCTCTCTTTACCTATCCCCCCCTCCCTCTCTCTCTCGCTATCTCGCTCTCTCGCTCTCTCTCTCTCTCTGTCTTTCTCTCTCGCTCGCTCGCTCTCTCTGTCTCTCTCTGTCTCTCTCTGTCTTTCTCTCTCTCTCTCTCTCACTCTTTACCTATCTCCCTCTCTCTCTCTCTCTCTCTCTCTCTCTCTCTCTCTTTCTCTTTCTAGTGGTTCTGTTGGACACCACAGCTGTTCTGGGTGAGTTGGACTGGAGGACCTACCCAGTGAATGGGGTAAGTGTTTCTCCTACAATACCATTGTATAGGCGGGGCGCTCTCAGGATGTGGTTTTTCCAAATCAAATCAAATTTATTAGTCACATCCGCCGAATACAACAGGTGTAGTAGACCTCACAGTGAAATGCTGAATACAACAGGTGTAGTAGACCTTACAGTGAAATGCTGAATACAACAGGTGTAGTAGACCTTACAGTGAAATGCTGAATACAACAGGTGTAGTAGACCTTACAGTGAAATGCTGAATACAACAGGTGTAGTAGACCTTACAGTGAAATGCTGAATACAACAGGTGTAGTAGACCTTACAGTGAAATGTTGAATACAACAGGTGTAGTAGACCTTACAGTGAAATGTTGAATACAACAGGTGTAGTAGAACTTACAGTGAAATGCTGAATACAACAGGTGTAGTAGACCTTACAGTGAAATGCTGAATACAACTGGTGTAGACCTTACAGTGAAATGCTTACTTAAGAGCCCCTAACCCATAATGCAATATACAGGTGGTACCGGTACAGAGTCAATGTGGAGGCTATATACAGGTGGTACCGGTACAGAGTCAATGTGGAGGCTATATACAGGTGGTACCGGTACAGAGTCAATGTGGAGGCTATATACAGGTGGTACCGGTACAGAGTCAATGTGGAGGCTATATACAGGGTGTTACGGTACAGAGTCAATGTGGAGGCTATAAACAGGGGGTACTGGTACAGAGTCAATGTGGAGGATATATACAGGGGGTACCGGTACAGAGTCAATGTGGAGGCTATATACAGGGGGTACCGGTACAGAGTCAGTGTGGAGGCTATATACAGGGTGTTACGGTACAGAGTCAATGTGGAGGCTATATACAGGGTATTACGGTACAGAGTCAATGTGGAGGCTATATACAGGGTATTACGGTACAGAGTCTATGTGGAGGCTATATACAGGGTGTTAGGGTACTGCTTCAAGCATGTTGGTATTACAGACTCAGACAGGGAGAGGTTGAAAATGTCAATAAAGACACTTGGCAGTTGGTCAGTGCTCTGAGTACACATCCTGGTAATCCGTCTGGCCCTGCGGCCTTGTGAATGTCTCTCGGCTCTGCTTCCCTCTGGCCCTGCGGCCTTGTGAATGTCTCTCGGCTCTGCTTCCCTCTGGCCCTGCGGCCTTGTGAACGTCTCTCGGCTCTGCTTCCCTCTGGCCCTGCGACCTTGTGAATGTGTCTCGGCTCTGCGGCCTTGTGAATGTGTCTCGGCTCTGCTTCCCTCTGGCCCTGCGGCCTTGTGAACATCTCTCAGCTCTGCTTCCCTCTGGCCCTTCAGCCTTGTGAATGTCTCTCGGCTCTGCTTCCCTCTGGCCCTGCGGCCTTGTGAATGTCTCTCGGCTCTGCTTCCCTTTGGCCCTGCGGCCTTGTGAACGTCTCTCGGCTCTGCTTCCCTCTGGCCCTGCGGCCTTGTGAACGTCTGTCGGCTCTGCTTCCCTCTGGCCCTGCGGCCTTGTGAACGTCTCTCGGCTCTGCTTCCCTCTGGCCCTGCGGCCTTGTGAACGTCTCTCGGCTCTGCTTCCCTCTGGCCCTGCGGCCTTGTGAACGTCTCTCGGCTCTGCTTCCCTCTGGCCCTGCGGCCTTGTGAACGTCTCTCGGCTCTGCTTCCCTCTGGCCCTGCGGCCTTGTGAACGTCTCTCGGCTCTGCTTCCCTCTGGCCCTGCGGCCTTGTGAACGTCTCTCGGCTCTGCTTCCCTCTGGCCCTGCGGCCTTGTGAACGTCTCTCGGCTCTGCTTCCCTCTAGCCCTGCGGCCTTGTGAACGTCTCTCGGCTCTGCTTCCCTCTGGCCCTGCGGCCTTGTGAACGTCTCTCGGCTCTGCTTCCCTCTGGCCCTGCGGCCTTGTGAATGTATCTCGGCTCTGCTTCCCTCTGGCCCTGCGGCCTTGTGAACGTCTCTCGGCTCTGCTTCCCTCTGGCCCTGCGGCCTTGTGAATGTCTCTCGGCTCTGCTTCCCTCTGGCCCTGCGGCCTTGTGAACGTCTCTCGGCTCTGCTTCCCTCTGGCCCTGCGGCCTTGTGAATGTATCTCGGCTCTGCTTCCCTCTGGCCCTGCGGCCTTGTGAATGTCTCTCGGCTCTGCTTTCCTCTGGCCCTGCGGCCTTGTGAATGTCTCTCGGCTCTGCTTCCCTCTGGCCCTGCGGCCTTGTGAATGTCTCTCGGCTCTGCTTCCCTCTGGCCCTGCGGCCTTGTGAACGTCTCTCGGCTCTGCTTCCCTCTGGCCCTGCGGCCTTGTGAACGTCTCTCGGCTCTGCTTCCCTCTGGCCCTGCGGCCTTGTGAACGTCTCTCGGCTCTGCTTCCCTCTGGCCCTGCGGCCTTGTGAACGTCTCTCGGCTCTGCTTCCCTCTGGCCCTGCGGCCTTGTGAACGTCTCTCGGCTCTGCTTCCCTCTAGCCCTGCGGCCTTGTGAACGTCTCTCGGCTCTGCTTCCCTCTGGCCCTGCGGCCTTGTGAACGTCTCTCGGCTCTGCTTCCCTCTGGCCCTGCGGCCTTGTGAATGTCTCTCGGCTCTGCTTCCCTCTGGCCCTGCGGCCTTGTGAATGTCTCTCGGCTCTGCTTCCCTCTGGCCCTGCGGCCTTGTGAATGTCTCTCGGCTCTGCTTCCCTCTGGCCCTGCGGCCTTGTGAACGTCTCTCGGCTCTGCTTCCCTCTGGCCCTGCGGCCTTGTGAATGTATCTCGGCTCTGCTTCCCTCTGGCCCTGCGGCCTTGTGAATGTCTCTCGGCTCTGCTTTCCTCTGGCCCTGCGGCCTTGTGAATGTCTCTCGGCTCTGCTTCCCTCTGGCCCTGCGGCCTTGTGAATGTGTCTCGGCTCTGCTTCCCTCTGGCCCTGCGGCCTTGTGAATGTGTCTCGGCTCTGCTTCCCTCTGGCCCTGCGGCCTTGTGAATGTGTCTCGGCTCTGCTTCCCTCTGGCCCTGCGGCCTTGTGAACGTCTCTCGGCTCTGCTTCCCTCTGGCCCTGCGGCCTTGTGAACGCCTCTCGGCTCTGCTTCCCTCTGTAATGGTTTACAAGCCCTGCCACGTCTGGCGAGGGTCAGAGGTGACGAGGTTCCATCTTAGTCCTGTAGTGACGCTTTGCCTGTTTGATGGTTCGTCGGAGGGCATAGCGGGATTTCTTATAAGCTTCCGGGCTAATGTGTCTAGTGACTGTGTCAGCGTAACGGGATGTGGTTCTCCCATTATGTCTAGTGACTGTGTCAGCGTAGCAGGCCAACAGGATGTGGTTCTCCCATTGTGTCTAGTGACTGTGTCAGCGTAGCAGGCCAACAGGATGTGGTTCTCCCATTGTGTCTAGTGACTGTGTCAGCGTAACAGACCAACAGGATGTGGTTCTCCCATTGTGTCTAGTGACTGTGTCAGCGTAGCAGGCCAACAGGATGTGGTTCTCCCATTGTGTCTAGTGACTGTGTCAGAGTAACAGACCAACAGGATGTGGTTCTCCCATTGTGTCAGCGTAGCAGGCCAACAGGATGTGCTTCTCCCATTGTGTCTAGTGACTGTGTCAGCGTAACAGACCAACAGGATGTGGTTCTCCCATTGTGTCTAGTGACTGTCAGAGTAACAGACCAACAGGATGTGGTTCTCCCATTGTGTTTAGTGACTGTGTCAGCACAGCAGGCCAACAGGATGTGGTCTCCCATTGTGTCAGCGTAACAGACCAGCAGGATGTGGTTCTCCCATTGTGTCTAGTGTCTGTGTCAGCGTAACAGACCAACAGGATGTGGTTCTCCCATTATGTCTAGTGTCTGTGTCAGCGTAACAGACCAACAGGATGTGGTTCTCCCATTGTGTCTAGTGTCTGTGTCAGCGTAACAGCCCAACAGGATGTGGTTCTCCCATTGTGTCTAGTGACTGTGTCAGCGTAGCAGGCCAACAGGATGTGGTTCTCCCATTGTGTCTAGTGACTGTGTCAGCGTAGCAGGCCAACAGGATGTGGTTCTCCCATTGTGTCTAGTGACTGTGTCAGCGTAGCAGGCCAACAGGATGTGGTTCTCCCATTGTGTCTAGTAACTGTGTCAGCGTAGCAGGCCAACAGGATGTGGTTCTCCCATTGTGTCTAGTGACTGTGTCAGCGTAGCAGGCCAACAGGATGTGGTTCTCCCATTGTGTCTAGTGACTGTGTCAGCACATCAGACCAACAGGATGTGGTTCTCCCATTGTGTCTAGTGTCAGCACATCAGACCAACTGGATGTGGTTCTCCCGTTGTGTCAGCACATCAGGCCCTGGCTGCGTCCCAAGTGGCCCCCTGTTCCCTTTATATTCTACTGTTTCCGACCTGGGTCCAGGGGCCTGTTGTCTAAAGTAGAGCCCTGGGTCCAGGGGCCTGTTGTCTAAAGTAGAGCCCTGGGTCCAGGGGCCTGTTGTCTAAAGTAGAGACCTGGGTCCAGGGGCCCGTTGTCTAAAGTAGAGCCCTGGGTCCAGGGGCCCGTTGTCTAAAGTAGAGCCCTGGGTCCAGGGGCCCATTGTCTAAAGTAGAGCCCTGGGTCCAGGGGCCTGTTGTCTAAAGTAGAGCCCTGGGTCCAGGGGCCTGTTGTCTAAAGTAGAGCCCTGGGTCCAGGGGCCTGTTGTCTAAAGTAGAGCCCTGGGTCCAGGGGCCTGTTGTCTAAAGTAGAGCCCTGGGTCCAGGGGCCTGTTGTCTAAAGTAGAGCCCTGGGTCCAGGGGCCTGTTGTCTAAAGTAGAGCCCTGCGTCCAGGGGCCTGTTGTCTAAAGTAGAGCGCTACATAGGGATTTAGGGTGTCATTTGGGACACAGGCTGAATGGTTATCTACTGATATTTAATGTTTTATGTTCCAGTGATTGACGATTGAAGTTAATGATGAACGATTAACCAACGATGAATCATTTACAGTTCAACTCGTTTGGTCCCCCAGCACCACTTTCACTATCTAAACCAATCAGACGTTCGTTTGGTCCCCCAGCACCACTTTCACTATCTAAACCAATCAGACGTTCGTTTGGTCCCCCAGCACCACTTTCACTATCTAAACCAATCAGACGTTTGTTTGGTCCCCCAGCACCACTTTCACTATCTAAACCAATCAGACGTTCGTTTGGTCCCCCAGCACCACTTTCACTATCTAAACCAATCAGACGTTTGTTTGGTCCCCCAGCACCACTTTCACTATCTAAACCAATCAGACGTTTGTTTGGTCCCCCAGCACCACTTTCACTATCTAAACCAATCAGACGTTTGTTTGGTCCCCCAGCACCACTTTCACTATCTAAACCAATCAGACGTTAGTTTGGTCCCCCAGCACCACTTTCACTATCTAAACCAATCAGACGTTCGTTTGGTCCCCCAGCACCACTTTCACTATCTTAAATGAATCAGACGTTCGTTTGGTCCCCCAGCACCACTTTCACTATCTAAACCAATCAGACGTTCGTTTGGTCCCCCAGCACCACTTTCACTATCTAAATGAATCAGACGTTCGTTCGAGCATCCTAATTAAACACGTTTAGAGGGATTCAGTTCAGTCTCACTGTGATTGTATTGTGATGTTGTGATGCTATTGTGATGTTACTGCCTCGTCCCCCTCTCTGTGTGTTTCTTCTCCTATTCCATCTGAAGCTACTCTGACATTTACTTTAGCAGCCCAGCTAATAGAAATTCACACTCATTGTCGAACATTACATTTTCAAGCTTGATCCCTCACAGCGTGAATCTTATCAGGAATAAACAGAATGAAAAGGAAAATATATCTAGACTGACTGAGCAGAATGAGGAGGGAGGGAGGGAGGGAGGGAGAGAGAGAAGGAGGGAGGGAGGGAGAGAGAGAAGGAGTAGGGAGGGAGGGAGGGAGAGAGAGAAGGAGTAGGGAGGGAGGGGGCGAGGGAGGGAGGGAGGGAGGAAGGGAGAGAAGGAGTAGGGAGGGAGAGAGAGAAGTAGGGAGGGAGGGAGGGAGAGAAGGAGTAGGGAGGGAGGGAGAGAAGGAGTAGGGAGGGAGGGAGAGAGAGAAGGAGTAGGGAGGGAGGGAGAGAAGGAGTAGTGAGGGAGGGAGGGAGAGAAGGAGTAGTAGGGGGGGGAGAGAAGGAGTAGTGAGGGAGGGAGGGAGAGAAGAAGTAGTGAGGGAGGGAGGGAGAGAAGGAGTAGTGAGGGAGGGAGGGAGAGAAGGAGTAGTGAGGTAGGGAGGGAGAGAACAAGTAGTGAGGGAGGGAGGGAGGGAGGGAGGGAGGGAGAGAAGGAGTAGAGAGGGAGGGAGGAAAAGAGTAGGAGTAGTGAGGTAGGGAGGGAGAGAACAAGTAGGGGGCGAGGGAGAGAAGCGGTAGTGAGGGAGGGAGGGAAGTGGTATGGAGGGAGGGAGGGAGGAAGGGAGAGGGAGTAGTGAGGGAGGGAGGAAGAGAAGGAATGAGCAGTTAGGGAGGGAGGGAGGGAGGGAGAGAATGAGTAGTGAGCGGGGGAGAGAGAGAGAATGATCAGTTAGGGAGGGAGGGGTTCCCAGAATGTTTCATTAGGTTGTGGGAACAGTCTGGTGAGAACGTTCACCTGATGTTACAAGAACGTTCCCAGAATGTTTCATTAGGTTGTGGGAACAGTCTGGTGAGAACGTTCACCTGATGTTACAAGAACGTTCCCAGAATGTTTCATTAGGTTGTGGGAACAGTCTGGTGAGAACGTTCACCTGATGTTACAAGAACGTTCCCAGAACACATTTATTTTGTTCTTTATAATTCCTCTGGTTGTTTTTGCAGATGTTTTCCACAACATTTTAGTGAATCTTAGGAAAATATATTTCATAAATTTTTTTGTCGTGAAAAATACTTTTTTGATATTGAAAATGTTCTCTGAATGTTTTTGGTATGTTATCATCCTAATGTTCGATGAAACCCTATCTAAAACTTAATGGCACTCTTAGCTAATGTTTTGGGAATGTTCCTGGTTTGCTGGGGTTCTTCCCAAATAGCGCAGCGAGAAAGAAAGAGTTTTTTCAAAGATATAAAAAACAACATTCAAATTCAGATAATTTAGAATAGATGGAATGAGATGGGAGTTATCTTCTGCAGCATTCTGTACTACAATAATCTAGCTCAAAGTATTCGTATTAAAAACCACGATGTAGTCTTCAGAGAAACCACGATGTAGTCTTCAGAGAAACCACGATGTAGTCTTCAGAGAAACCACGATGTAGTCTTCAGAGAAACCACGATGTAGTCTTCAGAGAAACTCTGAAGCTTTTAGAATGTTAGAACACTGTGAGATGGAACACTGGTCTCAGGAGGCTGAGTTGACTGGTCTCCGGGAGGCAGAAGGAGGAAGAGTTGACTGGTCTCCGGGAGGCAGAATGAGGAAGAGTTGACTGGTCTCCGGGAGGCAGAATGAGGAAGAGTTGACTGGTCTCCGGGAGGCAGAATGTGGAAGAGTTGACTGGTCTCCGGGAGGCAGAAGGAGGAAGAGTTGACTGGTCTCCGGGAGGCGGAATGAGGAAGAGTTGACTGGTCTCCGGGAGGCAGAATGAGGAAGAGTTGACTGGTCTCCGGGAGGCAGAAGGAGGAAGAGTTGACTGGTCTCCGGGAGGCAGAATGAGGCTGAGTTGACTGGTCTCCGGGAGGAAGAGTTGACTGGTCTCCGGGAGGCAGAATGAGGCTGAGTTGACTGGTCTCCGGGAGGAAGAGTTGACTGGTCTCCGGGAGGAAGAGTTGACTGGTCTCCGGGAGGCAGAAGGAGGAAGAGTTGACTGGTCTCCGGGAGGCAGAAGGAGGCTGAGTTGACTGGTCTCCGGGAGGCAGAAGGAGGAAGAGTTGACTGGTCTCCGGGAGGAAGAGTTGACTGGTCTCCGGGAGGAAGAGTTGACTGGTCTCCGGGAGGCAGAAGGAGGAAGAGTTGACTGGTCTCCGGGAGGCAGAATGAGGAAGAGTTGACTGGTCTCCGGGAGGCGGAATGAGGAACAGTTGACTGGTCTCCGGGAGGCGGAATGAGGAAGAGTTGACTGGTCTCCGGGAGGCAGAATGAGGAAGAGTTGACTGGTCTCCGGGAGGCAGAATGAGGAAGAGTTGACTGGTCTCCGGGAGGCAGAAGGAGGAAGAGTTGACTGGTCTCCGGGAGGCAGAATGAGGAAGAGTTGACTGGTCTCCGGGAGGCAGAATGAGGAAGAGTTGACTGGTCTCCGGGAGGCAGAATGAGGAAGAGTTGACTGGTCTCAGGAGGCAGAAGGAGGAAGAGTTGACTGGTCTCCGGGAGGCAGAAGGAGGAAGAGTTGACTGGTCTCCGGGAGGCAGAATGAGGAAGAGTTGACTGGTCTCCGAGAGGCAGAATGAGGAAGAGTTGACTGGTCTCCGGGAGGCAGAAGGAGGAAGAGTTGACTGGTCTCCGGGAGGCAGAATGAGGAAGAGTTGACTGGTCTCCGGGAGGCAGAATGAGGAAGAGTTGACTGGTCTCCGGGAGGCAGAATGAGGAAGAGTTGACTGGTCTCCGGGAGGCGGAATGAGGAAGAGTTGACTGGTCTCCGGGAGGCGGAATGAGGAAGAGTTGACTGGTCTCCGGGAGGCAGAATGAGGAAGAGTTGACTGGTCTCAGGAGGCAGAATGTGGAAGAGTTGACTGGTCTCCGGGAGGCGGAATGAGGAAGAGTTGACTGGTCTCCGAGAGGCAGAATGAGGAAGAGTTGACTGGTCTCCGGGAGGCGGAATGAGGAAGAGTTGACTGGTCTCAGGAGGCAGAAGGAGGAAGAGTTGACTGGTCTCCGGGAGGCAGAATGAGGAAGAGTTGACTGGTCTCAGGAGGCAGAATGAGGAAGAGTTGACTGGTCTCCGGGAGGCGGAATGAGGAAGAGTTGACTGGTCTCAGGAGGCAGAAGGAGGAAGAGTTGACTGGTCTCCGGGAGGCAGAATGAGGAAGAGTTGACTGGTCTCAGGAGGCAGAAGGAGGAAGAGTTGACTGGTCTCCGGGAGGCAGAAGGAGGAAGAGTTGACTGGTCTCCGGGAGGCAGAATGAGGAAGAGTTGACTGGTCTCCGAGAGGCAGAATGAGGAAGAGTTGACTGGTCTCCGGGAGGCAGAAGGAGGAAGAGTTGACTGGTCTCCGGGAGGCAGAATGAGGAAGAGTTGACTGGTCTCCGGGAGGCAGAATGAGGAAGAGTTGACTGGTCTCCGGGAGGCAGAAGGAGGAAGAGTTGACCGTAGAGAGAACATTAGAACACTAGAACATTAGAACATAGGTCTCCGGGAGGCAGAATGAGGAAGAGTTGACTGGTCTCCGGGAGGCAGAATGAGGAAGAGTTGACTGGTCTCCGGGAGGCGGAATGAGGAAGAGTTGACTGGTCTCCGGGAGGCAGAATGAGGAAGAGTTGACTGGTCTCCGGGAGGCAGAAGGAGGAAGAGTTGACTGGTCTCCGGGAGGCAGAATGAGGAAGAGTTGACTGGTCTCCGGGAGGCAGAAGGAGGAAGAGTTGACTGGTCTCCGGGAGGCAGAATGAGGAAGAGTTGACTGGTCTCCGGGAGGCAGAATGAGGAAGAGTTGACTGGTCTCCGGGAGGCGGAATGAGGAAGAGTTGACTGGTCTCCGGGAGGCAGAATGAGGAAGAGTTGACTGGTCTCCGGGAGGCAGAAGGAGGAAGAGTTGACTGGTCTCCGGGAGGCAGAATGAGGAAGAGTTGACTGGTCTCCGGGAGGCAGAAGGAGGAAGAGTTGACTGGTCTCCGGGAGGCAGAATGAGGAAGAGTTGACTGGTCTCCGGGAGGCGGAATGAGGAAGAGTTGACTGGTCTCCGGGAGGCAGAATGAGGAAGAGTTGACTGGTCTCCGGGAGGCAGAATGAGGAAGAGTTGACTGGTCTCCGGGAGGCAGAAGGAGGAAGAGTTGACTGGTCTCCGGGAGGCAGAATGTGGAAGAGTTGACTGGTCTCAGTTAGGAAGAGTTGACTGGTCTCCGGGAGGCAGAATGTGGAAGAGTTGACTGGTCTCAGGGAGGAAGAGTTGACTGGTCTCCGGGAGGCAGAATGAGGAAGAGTTGACTGGTCTCCGGGAGGCAGAAGGAGGAAGAGTTGACTGGTCTCCGGGAGGCAGAATGTGGAAGAGTTGACTGGTCTCAGGGAGGAAGAGTTGACTGGTCTCCGGGAGGCAGAATGAGGAAGAGTTGACTGGTCTCCGGGAGGCAGAATGAGGAAGAGTTGACTGGTCTCCGGGAGGCAGAAGGAGGAAGAGTTGACCGTAGAGAGAACATTAGAACACTAGAACATTAGAACATAGGTCTCCGGGAGGCAGAATGAGGAAGAGTTGACTGGTCTCCGGGAGGCAGAATGAGGAAGAGTTGACTGGTCTCCGGGAGGCGGAATGAGGAAGAGTTGACTGGTCTCCGGGAGGCAGAATGAGGAAGAGTTGACTGGTCTCCGGGAGGCAGAAGGAGGAAGAGTTGACTGGTCTCCGGGAGGCAGAATGAGGAAGAGTTGACTGGTCTCCGGGAGGCAGAAGGAGGAAGAGTTGACTGGTCTCCGGGAGGCAGAATGAGGAAGAGTTGACTGGTCTCCGGGAGGCAGAATGAGGAAGAGTTGACTGGTCTCCGGGAGGCGGAATGAGGAAGAGTTGACTGGTCTCCGGGAGGCAGAATGAGGAAGAGTTGACTGGTCTCCGGGAGGCAGAAGGAGGAAGAGTTGACTGGTCTCCGGGAGGCAGAATGAGGAAGAGTTGACTGGTCTCCGGGAGGCAGAAGGAGGAAGAGTTGACTGGTCTCCGGGAGGCAGAATGAGGAAGAGTTGACTGGTCTCCGGGAGGCGGAATGAGGAAGAGTTGACTGGTCTCCGGGAGGCAGAATGAGGAAGAGTTGACTGGTCTCCGGGAGGCAGAATGAGGAAGAGTTGACTGGTCTCCGGGAGGCAGAAGGAGGAAGAGTTGACTGGTCTCCGGGAGGCAGAATGTGGAAGAGTTGACTGGTCTCAGGGAGGAAGAGTTGACTGGTCTCCGGGAGGCAGAATGTGGAAGAGTTGACTGGTCTCAGGGAGGAAGAGTTGACTGGTCTCCGGGAGGCAGAATGAGGAAGAGTTGACTGGTCTCCGGGAGGCAGAAGGAGGAAGAGTTGACTGGTCTCCGGGAGGCAGAATGTGGAAGAGTTGACTGGTCTCAGGGAGGAAGAGTTGACTGGTCTCCGGGAGGCAGAATGTGGAAGAGTTGACTGGTCTCAGGGAGGAAGAGTTGACTGGTCTCCGGGAGGCAGAATGAGGAAGAGTTGACTGGTCTCCGGGAGGCAGAATGAGGAAGAGTTGACTGGTCTCCGGGAGGCAGAATGAGGAAGAGTTGACTGGTCTCCGGGAGGCGGAATGAGGAAGAGTTGACTGGTCTCCGGGAGGCAGAATGAGGAAGAGTTGACTGGTCTCCGGGAGGCGGAATGAGGAAGAGTTGACTGGTCTCCGGGAGGCAGAATGAGGAAGAGTTGACTGGTCTCCGGGAGGCAGAATGAGGAAGAGTTGACTGGTCTCCGGGAGGCAGAAGGAGGAAGAGTTGACTGGTCTCCGGGAGGCAGAATGAGGAAGAGTTGACTGGTCTCCGGGAGGCAGAATGAGGAAGAGTTGACTGGTCTCCGGGAGGCAGAATGAGGAAGAGTTGACTGGTCTCAGGAGGCAGAAGGAGGAAGAGTTGACTGGTCTCCGGGAGGCAGAAGGAGGAAGAGTTGACTGGTCTCCGGGAGGCAGAATGAGGAAGAGTTGACTGGTCTCCGAGAGGCAGAATGAGGAAGAGTTGACTGGTCTCCGGGAGGCAGAAGGAGGAAGAGTTGACTGGTCTCCGGGAGGCAGAATGAGGAAGAGTTGACTGGTCTCCGGGAGGCAGAATGAGGAAGAGTTGACTGGTCTCCGGGAGGCAGAATGAGGAAGAGTTGACTGGTCTCCGGGAGGCGGAATGAGGAAGAGTTGACTGGTCTCCGGGAGGCGGAATGAGGAAGAGTTGACTGGTCTCCGGGAGGCAGAATGAGGAAGAGTTGACTGGTCTCAGGAGGCAGAATGTGGAAGAGTTGACTGGTCTCCGGGAGGCGGAATGAGGAAGAGTTGACTGGTCTCCGAGAGGCAGAATGAGGAAGAGTTGACTGGTCTCCGGGAGGCGGAATGAGGAAGAGTTGACTGGTCTCAGGAGGCAGAAGGAGGAAGAGTTGACTGGTCTCCGGGAGGCAGAATGAGGAAGAGTTGACTGGTCTCAGGAGGCAGAATGAGGAAGAGTTGACTGGTCTCCGGGAGGCGGAATGAGGAAGAGTTGACTGGTCTCAGGAGGCAGAAGGAGGAAGAGTTGACTGGTCTCCGGGAGGCAGAATGAGGAAGAGTTGACTGGTCTCAGGAGTCAGAAGGAGGAAGAGTTGACTGGTCTCCGGGAGGCAGAAGGAGGAAGAGTTGACTGGTCTCCGGGAGGCAGAATGAGGAAGAGTTGACTGGTCTCCGAGAGGCAGAATGAGGAAGAGTTGACTGGTCTCCGGGAGGCAGAAGGAGGAAGAGTTGACTGGTCTCCGGGAGGCAGAATGAGGAAGAGTTGACTGGTCTCCGGGAGGCAGAATGAGGAAGAGTTGACTGGTCTCCGGGAGGCAGAAGGAGGAAGAGTTGACCGTAGAGAGAACATTAGAACACTAGAACATTAGAACATAGGTCTCCGGGAGGCAGAATGAGGAAGAGTTGACTGGTCTCCGGGAGGCAGAATGAGGAAGAGTTGACTGGTCTCCGGGAGGCGGAATGAGGAAGAGTTGACTGGTCTCCGGGAGGCAGAATGAGGAAGAGTTGACTGGTCTCCGGGAGGCAGAAGGAGGAAGAGTTGACTGGTCTCCGGGAGGCAGAATGAGGAAGAGTTGACTGGTCTCCGGGAGGCAGAAGGAGGAAGAGTTGACTGGTCTCCGGGAGGCAGAATGAGGAAGAGTTGACTGGTCTCCGGGAGGCAGAATGAGGAAGAGTTGACTGGTCTCCGGGAGGCGGAATGAGGAAGAGTTGACTGGTCTCCGGGAGGCAGAATGAGGAAGAGTTGACTGGTCTCCGGGAGGCAGAAGGAGGAAGAGTTGACTGGTCTCCGGGAGGCAGAATGAGGAAGAGTTGACTGGTCTCCGGGAGGCAGAAGGAGGAAGAGTTGACTGGTCTCCGGGAGGCAGAATGAGGAAGAGTTGACTGGTCTCCGGGAGGCGGAATGAGGAAGAGTTGACTGGTCTCCGGGAGGCAGAATGAGGAAGAGTTGACTGGTCTCCGGGAGGCAGAATGAGGAAGAGTTGACTGGTCTCCGGGAGGCAGAAGGAGGAAGAGTTGACTGGTCTCCGGGAGGCAGAATGTGGAAGAGTTGACTGGTCTCAGGGAGGAAGAGTTGACTGGTCTCCGGGAGGCAGAATGTGGAAGAGTTGACTGGTCTCAGGGAGGAAGAGTTGACTGGTCTCCGGGAGGCAGAATGAGGAAGAGTTGACTGGTCTCCGGGAGGCAGAAGGAGGAAGAGTTGACTGGTCTCCGGGAGGCAGAATGTGGAAGAGTTGACTGGTCTCAGGGAGGAAGAGTTGACTGGTCTCCGGGAGGCAGAATGAGGAAGAGTTGACTGGTCTCCGGGAGGCAGAATGAGGAAGAGTTGACTGGTCTCCGGGAGGCAGAAGGAGGAAGAGTTGACCGTAGAGAGAACATTAGAACACTAGAACATTAGAACATAGGTCTCCGGGAGGCAGAATGAGGAAGAGTTGACTGGTCTCCGGGAGGCAGAATGAGGAAGAGTTGACTGGTCTCCGGGAGGCGGAATGAGGAAGAGTTGACTGGTCTCCGGGAGGCAGAATGAGGAAGAGTTGACTGGTCTCCGGGAGGCAGAAGGAGGAAGAGTTGACTGGTCTCCGGGAGGCAGAATGAGGAAGAGTTGACTGGTCTCCGGGAGGCAGAAGGAGGAAGAGTTGACTGGTCTCCGGGAGGCAGAATGAGGAAGAGTTGACTGGTCTCCGGGAGGCAGAATGAGGAAGAGTTGACTGGTCTCCGGGAGGCGGAATGAGGAAGAGTTGACTGGTCTCCGGGAGGCAGAATGAGGAAGAGTTGACTGGTCTCCGGGAGGCAGAAGGAGGAAGAGTTGACTGGTCTCCGGGAGGCAGAATGAGGAAGAGTTGACTGGTCTCCGGGAGGCAGAAGGAGGAAGAGTTGACTGGTCTCCGGGAGGCAGAATGAGGAAGAGTTGACTGGTCTCCGGGAGGCGGAATGAGGAAGAGTTGACTGGTCTCCGGGAGGCAGAATGAGGAAGAGTTGACTGGTCTCCGGGAGGCAGAATGAGGAAGAGTTGACTGGTCTCCGGGAGGCAGAAGGAGGAAGAGTTGACTGGTCTCCGGGAGGCAGAATGTGGAAGAGTTGACTGGTCTCAGGGAGGAAGAGTTGACTGGTCTCCGGGAGGCAGAATGTGGAAGAGTTGACTGGTCTCAGGGAGGAAGAGTTGACTGGTCTCCGGGAGGCAGAATGAGGAAGAGTTGACTGGTCTCCGGGAGGCAGAAGGAGGAAGAGTTGACTGGTCTCCGGGAGGCAGAATGTGGAAGAGTTGACTGGTCTCAGGGAGGAAGAGTTGACTGGTCTCCGGGAGGCAGAATGTGGAAGAGTTGACTGGTCTCAGGGAGGAAGAGTTGACTGGTCTCCGGGAGGCAGAATGAGGAAGAGTTGACTGGTCTCCGGGAGGCAGAATGAGGAAGAGTTGACTGGTCTCTGGGAGGCAGAATGAGGAAGAGTTGACTGGTCTCCGGGAGGCAGAATGAGGAAGAGTTGACTGGTCTCCGGGAGGCAGAA
>NC_048582.1:205000-252500 GCF_013265735.2 Oncorhynchus mykiss | reverse complement strand
TGTTCTGTGTTCCTAAAGAGGATAATCCCTAGCGAGCAGAGCAGCACCAATAACTCTAACACACACACACACACACACACACACACACACACACATAACGCAACACAGAAGGGTGACTAATCACTCTGCATACATACTAATTTACATAATTAATTCATAATCACCTCTGCTAAAGTTTTTCCAAGAGTTTGTTGTTGCTAGAGAACAAACACAGGTGTACTGTGGGTAATGTAGTTGTTATATGACTAAGTCAGGATATAAACTAATAGGTTGTGGGTAATGTAGTTGTTATATGACTCTAAGTCAGGATATGAACTAATAGACTGTGGGTAATGTAGTTGTTATATGACTCTAAGTCAGGATATAAACTAATAGGCTGTGGGTAATGTAGTTGTTATATGACTCTAAGTAGGTAATGTAGTTGTTATATGACTCTAAGTCAGGATATAAACTAATAGGTTGTGGGTAATGTGGTTTTTATATGACACTAAGTCAGGATATAAACTGATAGGCTGTGGGTAATGTAGTTGTTATATGACTCTAAGTCAGGATATAAACTAATAGGCTGTGGGTAATGTAGTTGTTATATAACTCTAAGTAGGTAATGTAGTTGTTATATGACTCTAAGTAGGTAATGTAGTTGTTATATGACTCTAAGTCAGGATATAAACTAATAGGTTGTGGGTAATGTAGTTGTTATATGACTCTAAGTAGGTAATGTAGTTGTTATATGACTCTAAGTTAGGATATTAATTAATAGGTTGTGGGTAATGTAGTTGTTATATGACTCTAAGTAGGTAATGTAGTTGTTATATGACTCTAAGTTAGGATATTAATTAATAGGTTGTGGGTAATGTAGTTGTTATATGACTCTGAGTAGGTAATGTAGTTGTTATATGACTCTAAGTCAGGATATAAACTAAGAGGTTGTGGGTAATGTAGTTGTTATATGACTCTAAGTCAGGATATAAACTAAGAGGTTGTGGGTAATGTAGTTTTAGGGACTTTTTCTTCCTTATTTTCCTCTATTCCTCCAATTACTGATGACGGAAGGCATTAACTTTCAATCAAGATTGGTTCTGTCCTGCACTCTGACCTCTCTGGGAAGTTATTGCAGCTCAAGTGATTTCCTCGCTAAGACAACCTTGACATACCTCTACTTTTCAACCAATCACATTTGTCTGTGGTGACCCGGGTTAATCAGTGGTTAAATGATTTGTATGGACTTTTGCTACACTGTGAAGGGAATCCAGATTGATACTGAGCTACGGAGTCTGGATTTTCCACAGACAACTTTAGGCATCACATTCACATTGCAGCACGTCATGCTCTTGAACCCCTGATGTCACTTCCTGTAGACCGTCTTTGTCATGTCACTTCCTGTAGACCGTCTTTGTCATGTCACTTCCTGTAGACAGTTTTTTTGTGCTAGGAATGGATTGAGATCGAGCTGTGGGAGGATGAGAGAATGTCTCCCCTAAAAAAAGAGATACAAAAGTATGTGGACACCCCTTCAAATTAGTGGATTTGGCAATTTCAGCCACACCCGTTGCTGAAAGGTGTATAAAATTGAGCACACAGCCATGCAATCTCCATAGACAAACATTGACAGTAGAATGGCCTGTACTGAAGAGCTCAGTGACTTTTCAACGTGGCACCGTCATAGGATGCCACCTTTCCAACAAGTCAGTTCATCAAATTTCTGTCCTGCTAGAGCTCCTGCCGGGCAACTGCTAGTGCTGTTATTGTGAAGTGGAAACGTCTAGGAGCAAAAACGGCTCAGCCCGTGAAGTGGTAGACCACATAGGCTCACAGAATGGGACCGCCGAGCGCTGAAGCGGGTAGAGCGTTAAAAGGCTGTTATAGCAGCAAAGGGGGGGTCCAACTCCATATTAATGCCTTCCCAGAAGAGAGGAGGCTGTTATAGCAGCAAAGGGGGTCCAACTCCATATTAATGCCTTCCCAGAAGAGAGGAGGCTGTTATAGCAGCAAAGGGGGTCCAACTCCATATTAATGCCTTCCCAGAAGAGAGGAGGCTGTTATAGCAGCAAAGGGGGTCCAACTCCATATTAATGACTTCCCAGAAGAGTGGAGGCTGTTATAGCAGCAAAGGGGGTCCAACTCCATATTAATGACTTCCCAGAAGAGTGGAGGCTGTTATAGCAGCAAAGGGGGGTCCAACTCCATATCAATGTCTTCCCAGAAGAGTGGAGGCTGTTATAGCAGCAACGTGGGGACCAACTCCATATTAATGACTTCCCAGAAGAGTGGAGGCTGTTATAGCAGCAAAGGGGGGTCCAACTCCATATTAATGACTTCCCAGAAGAGTGGAGGCTGTTATAGCAGCAAAGGGGGGTCCAACTCCATATTAATGACTTCCCAGAAGAGTGGAGGCTGTTATAGCAGCAAAGGGGGGTCCAACTCCATATTAATGTCTTCCCAGAAGAGTGGAGGCTGTTATAGCAGCAAAGGGGGGACCAACTCCATAATAATGACTTCCCAGAAGAGTGGAGGCTGTTATAGCAGCAAAGGGGGGTCCAACTCCATAATAATGACTTCCCAGAAGAGTGGAGGCTGTTATAGCAGCAAAGGGGGGTCCAACTCCATATTAATGACTTCCCAGAAGAGTGGAGGCTGTTATAGCAGCAAAGGGGGGGTCCAACTCCATATTAATGACTTCCCTGAAGAGTGGAGGCTGTTATAGCAGCAAAGGGGGGACCAACTCCATATTAATGACTTCCCTGAAGAGTGGAGGCTGTTGTAGCAGCAAAGGGGGGTCCAACTCCATATTAATGTCCATGATTTTGGAATGAGAGGTAAGAAGAGCAGGTGTCCACATACTTCTGGTCATGTAGTTTACTCTGTTTTAGTGACTGGAGGGAGGGACCTTCATGATAACAGGTTCACTATGTACAACTCTACATACCTCTTCAGCATTTACTTTACTGTCTGGTGTGTTATCTAACATAGCTGACTGTCTGGTGGATAGATAGATGTGTGTTATCTAACATAGCTGACTGTCTGGTGGATAGATAGATGTGTGTTATCTAACATAGCTGACTGTCTGGTGGATAGATAGATGTGTGTTATCTAACATAGCCAGACCAGAGAGTAGACCTATTTAATACCTGATGAGAACTAAAACCACCTCAGTGCTTCATGTCTCCTCTAAGTGTTTTACCTTTTGTCTTTCTTCTCCTCTTATGTGAAAGACTTAGTACTTCAGTATTAACTCAGACTAGTACTTCAGTATTAACTCAGACCAGTACTTCAGTATTAACTCAGACTAGTACTTCAGTATTAACTCAGACCAGTACTTCAGTATTACCTCAGACTAGTACTTCAGTATTAACTTAGACTAGTACTTCAGTATTAACTCAGACCAGTACTTCAGTATTAACTCAGACTAGTACTTCAGTATTAACCCAGACCAGTACTTCAGTATTAACAGACTAGTACTTCAGTATTAACTCAGACCAGTACTTCAGTATTAACTCAGACCAGTACTTCAGTATTAACCCAGACCAGTACTTCAGTATTAACAGACTAGTACTTCAGTATTAACAGACTAGTACTTCAGTATTAACTCAGACCAGTACTTCAGTATTAACAGACTAGTACTTCAGTATTAACTCAGACCAGTACTTCAGTATTAACTCAGACCAGTACTTCAGTATTAACCCAGACCAGTACTTCAGTATTAACAGACTAGTACTTCAGTATTAACAGACTAGTACTTCAGTATTAACTCAGACCAGTACTTCAGTATTAACAGACTAGTACTTCAGTATTAACTCAGACCAGTACTTCAGTATTAACTCAGACTAGTACTTCAGTATTAACTCAGACTAGTACTTCAGTATTAACTCAGACCAGTACTTCAGTATTAACTCAGACTAGTACTTCAGTATTAACCTCAGACTGTCTCTCTCTCTCTCTCTCTCTCTCTCTCTCTCTCTCTCTCTCTCTCTCTCCCTCTCTCTCTCTCTCTCTCTCTCTCTCTCTCTGTCTCTCTCTGTCTGTCTGTCTGTCTGTCTGTCTCTCTCTCTCTCTCTCTCTCTCTCCCTCTCTCTCTCTCTCTCTCTCTCTCTCTCTCTCTCTCCCTCTCTCTCTCTCTCTCTCTCTCTCCCTCTCTCTCTCTCTCTCTCTCTGTCTCTCTCTGTCTGTCTGTCTGTCTGTCTCTCTCTCTCTCTCTCTCTCTCTCTCTCTCCCTCTCTCTCTCTCTCTCTCTCTCTCTCTCTGTCTCTCTCTGTCTGTCTGTCTGTCTGTCTCTCTCTCTCTCTCCCTCTCTCTGTCTCTCTCTGTCTGTCTGTCTGTCTGTCTCTCTCTCTCCCTCTCTCTCTCTTTCTCTCTCTCTCTCTCTCTAGTCTGCAGCAGGTGTAAAGCGATTGATTTAACTTTGATTGATTAATAATTTCATCCGCCTTGGGTGTTTCCATGAAGCTAATTTAGACGACTTAATTAATACTATATTACCTCGGTTGGCACAGTCAAGGTTAAAGTGTGTTTATTAATTACAACTGTAGTACACTACACTTGAATCATACTTACTTTCCCCATGTATAATTTAGCTTTGATCTAGTGTGACGTTCAATTAACACTGTGTAGATTAGAAGCCCTGGGTCTATATAGGTTTAATGGACCACCAGCCCTGTGTAGATTAGAAGCCCTGGGTCTATAATGGTTTAATGGACCACCAGCCCTGTGTAGATTAGAAGCCCTGGGTCTATACAGGTTTAATGGACCACCAACCCTGTGGAGATTAGAAGCCCTGGGTTTATAATGGTTTAATGGACCACCAGCCTTGTGTAGATTAGAAGCCCTGGGTTTATAATGGTTTAATGGACCACCAGCCCTGTGTAGATTAGAAGCCCTGGGTCTATACAGGTTTAATGGACCACCAACCCTGTGGAGATTAGAAGCCCTGGGTTTATAATGGTTTAATGGACCACCAGCCCTGTGGAGATTAGAAGCCCTGGGTTTATAATGGTTTAATGGACCACCAGCCCTGTGTAGATTAGAAGCCCTGGGTCTATAATGGTTTAATGGACCACCAGCCCTGTGTAGATTAGAAGCCCTGGTCTATAATGGTTTAATGGACCACCAGCCCTGTGTAGATTAGAAGTCCTGGGTCTATACAGGTTTAATGGACCTGTGTAGATTAGAAGCCCTGGTCTGTACAGGTTTAATGGGCCACCAGCCCTGTGTAGATTAGAAGCCCTGGTCTGTACAGGTTTAATGGGCCACCAGCCCTGTGTAGATTAGAAGCCCTGGGTCTATACAGGTTTAATGGGCCACCAGCCCTGTGTAGATTAGAAGCCCTGGGTCTATACAGGTTTAATGGACCACCAGCCCTGTGTAGATTAGAAGCCCTGGGTCTATAATGGTTTAATGGACCTGTGTAGATTAGAAGCCGTGGGTCTATACTGGTTTAATGGACCACCAGCCCTGTGTAGATTAGAAGCCCTGGTTTATATAGGTTTAATGGACCACCAGCCCTGTGTAGATTAGAAGCCCTGGGTCTATACAGGTTTAATGGACCACCAGCCCTGTGTAGATTAGAAGCCCTGGTCTATAATGGTTTAATGGACCACCAGCCCTGTGTAGATTAGAAGCCCTGGGTCTATACTGGTTTAATGGACCACCAGCCCTGTGTAGATTAGAAGCCCTGGTCTATAATGGTTTAATGGACCACCAGCCCTGTGTAGATTAGAAGCCCTGGGTCTATACAGGTTTAATGGACCACTAGCCACTGTTAGACAATGCCTGGGTGTCTTCAGGTTTAAATGGCCACCAGCTGTGACAGACAGAAATCTGGTCGCTAGGGGCCTTTGACGCTGTCAGCATTAGGCACACATGGGGCATCTCTCTCTCTGTCTCTCTCTCTGATTCTCTCTTTCTCTGTCTCCCTGTCTCTCTCTCTTTGTCTCTTTGTCTCTCTCTCTCTCTCTCTCTCTCTCTCTCTCTTTCTATCTCTGTCTCTCTGTCTCTCTCTCTCGCTCTCTCTCTCGCTGTCTCTGTCTCTTTCACTCTCTCTGTCTCTCTCTCTCGCTGTCTCTCTCTCGCTCTCTCTCTCGCTGTCTCACTGTCTCTCTCTGTCTCTCTCTCTGTCTCGCTGTCTCTCTCTCTCGCTGTCTCTCTCTCTCGATGTCTCTCTCTCTGTCTCTCTGTCTCTCTCACTCTCTCTGTCTCTCTCTCTTTCTCTCATGAGCAGAAGGAAGACAGGGCATGTGTCAGACACTGGGCAACAGCTTTGGGAGGAGACGTGTCAGGGCAGAAAAAAACCCTCAACCCTTTATCAATTGCAGGACAAAGAAATCCCTATCAGGGTCCACCAGATGTGTCATGGATATCCTGTGGACAGAAAGTCGTGACTTCTACCAGATTGATCTCATCCATTCTCATCTCTCTCCTGTCATATGGGTTTTCTTGGTGGTCTCTGTTCTGTTACAAGGCCCCCCAGCTAAGATACAATAGTCAGTGTGATGGTCTCTGTTCTGTTACATGGCCCCCCAGCTAAGATACAATAAAACGTGTGATTGGCAGGCAGCGATTTGTGCTTCCTCCATCACAGACACTGTTATCTGCCTCTCTCCTGTCGTATTCACTGAACAATATACATTATCCTTTCACCCCCCTGCCTCCCTCCCACTGCCTCCCTCCCCCCTGCCTCCCTCCCCCCTGCCTCCTCCCCCCTGCCTCCTCCCCCCTGTCCTCCCTCCACCCCTCCGCCTCCCCTCCCTCCTACCGCCCTCCACCCCTCTGCCTCCCCTCCCCCTGTCCTCCCTCCACCCCTCCGCCTCCCCTCCCTCCTACCGCCCTCCACCCCTCTGCCTCCCCTCCCCCTGTCCTCCCTCCACCCCTCCGCCTCCCCTCCCTCCTACCGCCCTCCACCCCTCTGCCTCCCCACCCCCTGCCTCCCCTCCCCCTGTCCTCCATCCCTCCACCCCTCCTCCTCCCCTCCCTCCTACCGCCCTCCATATTCAATCCTGTCCTCCTCTCTCTCCCTCCCTCCCTCCTGTCCTCCTCTCTCTCCCTTCGCCCGGCTGTCATTACATCAGAACAACTCGTGTCAGGGAACAAATGGAGGGAGAGAGGTCAGGTAGACAGACAGACCTGAGAGTGAAGGTTGGAGCTACATCTAGTCGTTATTGGAGTGTCTGTTATGCTCTGTTGATGGAAGCTATATTTTAGGGCTGCTTAGAGATGGATCACAAGCTCGTACACTGAGCATTACCCTGTCAACACCACAAGCCCGTACACTGAGCATTACCCTGTCAACACCACAAGCCCGTACACTGAGCATTACCTTGTCAACACCACAAGCCCATACACTGAGCATTACCTTGTCAACACCACAAGCCCGTACACTGAGCATTACCCTGTCAACACCACAAGCCCGTACACTGAGCATTACCCTGTCAACACCACAAGCCCGTACACTGAGCATTACCCTGTCAACACCACAAGCCCGTACACTGAGCATTACCCTGTCAACACCACAAGCCCGTACACTGAGCATTACCCTGTCAACACCACAAGCCCGTACACTGAGCATTACCTTGTCAACACCACAAGCCCGTACACTGAGCATTACCTTGTCAACACCACAAGCCCGTACACTGAGCATTACCCTGTCAACACCACAAGCCCGTACACTGAGCATTATCCTGTCAACACCACAAGCCCGTACACTGAGCATTACCCTGTCAACACCACAAGCCCGTACACTGAGCATTACCCTGTCAACACCACAAGCCCGTACACTGAGCATTACCTTGTCAACACCACAAGCCCGTACACTGAGCATTACCTTGTCAACACCACAAGCCCGTACACTGAGCATTACCCTGTCAACACCACAAGCCCGTACACTGAGCATTATCCTGTCAACACCACAAGCCCATACACTGAGCATTACTCTGTCAACACCACAAGCCCGTACACTGAGCATTACCTTGTCAACACCACAAGCCCGTACACTGAGCATTACCCTGTCAACACCACAAGCCCGTACACTGAGCATTACCCTGTCAACACCACAAGCCCATACACTGAGCATTACCCTGTCAACACCACAAGCCCGTACACTGAGCATTACCTTGTCAACACCACAAGCCCGTACACTGAGCATTACCTTGTCAACACCACAAGCCCGTACACTGAGCATTACCCTGTCAACACCACAAGCCCGTACACTGAGCATTACCCTGTCAACACCACAAGCCCGTACACTGAGCATTAGTCTGTCAACACCACAAGCCCGTACACTGAGCATTACCTTGTCAACACCACAAGCCCGTACACTGAGCATTACCCTGTCAACACCACAAGCCCATACACTGAGCATTACCTTGTCAAGACCACAAGCCCATACACTGAGCATTACCCTGTCAACACCACAAGCCCATACACTGAGCATTACCCTGTCAACACCACAAGCCCGTACACTGAGCATTACCCAACATATTATCATGATACATATTCAGGATTGAAGTAACTCATGCTGGCCTTGACTTTACCCTGTAAATCTACAGCCATTAAACGCTGTAGGGGGAACAGCTGTACCAATGTTAGTAGGGTTTCAGAGGTGGTTCTCTCTCCCAGAGGAGAGGAGAGGAGATGAGATGAGATGAGATGAGATGAGAGGAGATGAGAGGAGATGAGATGAGATGAGATGAGATGAGATGAGATGAGAGGAGAGGAGAGGAGAGGAGAGGAGAGGAGAGGAGAGGAGAGGAGATGAGATGAGATGAGATGAGATGAGATGAGATGAGATGAGATGAGAGGAGAGGAGAGGAGAGGAGAGGAGAGGAGAGGAGAGGAGAGGAGAGGAGAGGAGAGGAGAGGAGAGGAGATGAGAGGAGAGGAGAGGAGAGGAGAGGAGAGGAGAGGAGAGGAGAGGAGATGAGATGAGATGAGATGAGATGAGATGAGATGAGATGAGATGAGATGAGATGAGATGAGATGAGATGAGAGGAGAGGAGAGGAGAGGAGAGGAGAGGAGAGGAGAGGAGAGGAGAGGAGAGGAGAGTGTTAGGGCACTACGGTGCTGTTATGTCTGGCTGGCTGATGTAAGAGTTGTGAAAACATCAGTAAGACCCACAGACAGTCATCGTCAGGTCTGTCTCTCATGGACCATAGGAGACAGAGACCGGGTGGTCCAGCTGTCCTCCATGGCTCTACTGTTACCATGGTAATGTGATGTCTTTATAGATCATGATCCTGTCTTCCAACTTCTCCCCCTCCCTCCCTCCCTCCCTCCCTCCCTCCCTCCCTCCCTCCCCCTCCAGTGGGATGCGATAACAGAGATGGATGAACAGAACCGACCTATCCATACCTTCCAGGTGTGTCATGTGATGGAGCCCAACCAGAACAACTGGCTACGGTCCAATTGGATCCAGCGCCAGGAAGCACAGAAGGTAATATACAATAATATATAGTATAATACTAATAATATATAGTATAATACTAATAATAATATATAGTATAATACTAATAAAATACAGTATAACACTAATAATAATATATAGTATAATACTAATAATATACAGTATAACACTAATAATAATATATAGTATAATACTAATAATATACAGTATAACACTAATAATAATATATAGTATAATACTAATAAAATACAGTATAACACTAATAATAATATATAGTATAATACTAATAAAATACAGTATAACACTAATAATAATATATAGTATAATACTAATAAAATACAGTATAACACTAATAATAATATATAGTATAATAACAATAATAATATTCAGTATAATACTAATAATAATATATAGTATAATACTAATAATATATAGTATAATACTAATAATATACAGTATAACACTAATAATAATATATAGTATAATACTAATAAAATACAGTATAACACTAATAATAATATATAGTATAATACTAATAATATACAGTATAACACTAATAATAATATATAGTATAATACTAATAAAATACAGTATAACACTAATAATAATATTCAGTATAATACTAATAATAATATACACCAGACAGCACAGAAGGTAATATATAATAATATATATTATAATTGATAGTATAATACTAATAATAATATACACCAGGCAGCACAGAAGGTAATATATAATAATATATAGTATAATTTATAGTATAATACTAATAATAATATACACCAGACAGCACAGAAGGTAATATATAATAATATATAGTATAATTTATAGTATAATACTAATAATAATATACACCAGGCAGCACAGAAGGTAATATATAATAATATATAGTATAATTTATAGTATAATACTAATAATAATATACACCAGACAGCACAGAAGGTAATATATAATAATATATAGTATAATTTATAGTATAATACTAATAATAATATATGCCAAGAAGCACAGAAGGTAATATATAATAATATACAGTATAATACTAATAATAATATACACCAGGTAGCACTGAAGGTAATATATACTAATATACAGTATAATACTAATAATAATATACACCAGGTAGCACTGAAGGTAATATATACTAATATACAGTATAATACTAATAATAATATACACCAGGCAGCACAGAAGGTAATATATAATAATATATAGTATAATTTATAGTATAATTGTAATAATAATATACTAATAATTATAATGTAATATATAACCCAGGTGTGTTGCAGGTAATAAAAGGTGTATGTGGTGTTACCTTCAGGTGTACGTGGAGCTGCGCTTCACCCTGAGAGACTGTAACTCCATCCCTTGGGTGTCTGGTACCTGCAAGGAGACCTTTAACCTCTTCTACCTCCAGACAGAGGAGGCACACGCCGCCGCCACCCGCTTCAGACCCGCCGACTACGCCAAGGTATAGTTTTAGAGAATCCTACTTGTTACTTTTTTATTACAACTCTTATTTGACCAGGTAAGTTGACTGAGAACACGTTCTCATTTACAGCAACGACCTGGGGAATAGTTACAGGGGAATGAAGGAGCCAATTGGAAGCTGGGATGATTAGGTGGCCATGGTATGAGGGCCAGGTTGGACATGTTAAACCCGGACACCGGGGTTTAACACCCCTACTCTTGCGATAAATGCAATGGGATCTTTAATGACCTAAGAGAGTCCCCCGTTTAACGTCACATCTGAAAGATCCCACAGGACTATGTCCCCAATCACTGCCCTGGAACATCTCCTTAGACCAGAGGAAAGAGTGCCTCCTACTGGCCCTCCAACACCACTTCCACCAGCACCTGGTCTCCCATCCAGGGACCGACCAGGACTAACCCTGCTTAGCTTCAGAAGCAAGCCAGCGGTGGGATTCAGGGTGGGATGCTGCTGGCTAATTTTTACTTATTGGACTTTTTGACTCATCATATATTGACATAGTGTTCTTCTCTTTCATATACCTTATTTACATGTTATTATCTGTGTGACAGACAAAGACAAAACAAAACCTGACCTAGTGTTCTTATTGGACTGTTTTCATAGCTGTTTCTATAGCTGTTGTTACTGAGGAGAGTTATTCCATAGCTGTTGTTACTGAGGAGAGTTATTTCATAGCTGTTGTTACTGAGGGGAGTTATTTCATAGCTGTTGTTACTGAGGAGAGTTATTTCATAGCTGTTGTTACTGAGGAGAGTTATTTCATAGTTGTTGTTACTGAGGAGAGTTATTTCATAGCTGTTGTTACTGAGGAGAGTTATTTCATAGCTGTTGTTACTGAGGAGAGTTATTTCATAGCTGTTGTTACTGAGGAGAGTTATTTCATAGCTGTTGTTACTGAGGAGAGTTATTTCATAGCTGTTGTTACTGAGGAGAGTTATTTCATAGCTGTTGTTACTGAGGAGAGTTATTTCATAGCTGTTGTTACTGAGGAGAGTTATTTCATAGCTGTTGTTACTGTTGCTGAGGAGAGGTATTTCATCATTTAATGGTGCTGTGACACTACTACCCAGGTGCATATGATGAAAAACATGTTGATATGATTTGATTTGAAGGTGGACACCATCGCTGCCGATGAGAGCTTCACACAGACGGACCTGGGCGACCGCGTTCTGCGCCTCAACACGGAGGTGAGTTTGGTTGAATATTATATTCATTACGTTCTTACAGAGTGATCTTTTGTCTCTTTGTTTTCTCTCGAGATATTTATTTAAAAGAAAATATATATATATATTCATTAGATTTTCAGGGCAGAACTACAGATTTTTACCTTATCAGCTCAGGGATTCGATCTAGCAACCTTTCGCTAGGCTACCTGCCACCTCTACACTCTAACCACTAGGCTACCTGCCACCTCTACACTCTAACCACTAGACTACCTGCCGCCTCTACACTCTAACCACTAGACTACCTGCCGCCTCTACACTCTAACCACTAGACTACCTGCCTCCTCTACACTCTAACCACTAGACTACCTGCCTCCTCTACACTCTAACCACTAGACTACCTGCCTCCTCTACACTCTAACCACTAGGCTACCTGCCTCCTCTACACTCTAACCACTAGACTACCTGCCGCCTCTACACTCTAACCACTAGACTACCTGCCTCCTCTACACTCTAACCACTAGACTACCTGCCTCCTCTACACTCTAACCACTAGACTACCTGCCTCCTCTACACTCTAAACACTAGGCTACCTGCCTCCTCTACACTCTAACCACTAGTCTACCTGCCGCCTCTACACTCTAACCACTAGGCTACCTGCCACCTCTACACTCTAACCACTAGACTACCTGCCGCCTCTACACTCTAACCACTAGACTACCTGCCTCCTCTACACTCTAACCACTAGACTACCTGCCGCCTCTACACTCTAACCACTAGACTACCTGCCTCCTCTACACTCTAACCACTAGACTACCTGCCTCCTCTACACTCTAACCACTAGACTACCTGCCTCCTCTACACTCTAAACACTAGGCTACCTGCCTCCTCTACACTCTAACCACTAGGCTACCTGCCTCCTCTACACTCTAACCACTAGACTACCTGCCTCCTCTACACTCTAACCACTAGACTACCTGCCTCCTCTACACTCTAAACACTAGACTACCTGCCACCTCTACACTCTAACCACTAGACTACCTGCCTCCTCTACACTCTAACCACTAGACTACCTGCCACCTCTACACTCTAACCACTAGGCTACCTGCCACCTCTACACTCTAACCACTAGGTTCTAACCACTAGACTACCTGCCACCTCTACACTCTAACCACTAGGCTACCTGCCACCTCTACACTCTAACCACTAGACTACCTGCCTCCTCTACACTCTAACCACTAGGCTACCTGCCTCCTCTACACTCTAACCACTAGACTACCTGCCTCCTCTACACTCTAACCACTAGGCTACCTGCCTCCTCTGCACTCTAACCACTAGGCTACCTGCCACCTCTACACTCTAACCACTAGACTACCTGCCTCCTCTACACTCTAACCATTAGACTACCTGCCGCCTCTACACTCTAACCACTAGACTACCTGCCTCCTCTACACTCTAACCACTAGGCTACCTGCCTCCTCTGCACTCTAACCACTAGGCTACCTGCCACCGCTACACTCTAACCACTAGACTACCTGCCTCCTCTACACTCTAACCATTAGACTACCTGCCGCCTCTACACTCTAACCACTAGGCTACCTGCCTCCTCTACACTCTAACCACTATGGCTACCTGCCTCCTCTACACTCTAACCACTAGACTACCTGCCTCTTCTACACTCTAACCACTATGGCTACCTGCCACCTCTACACTCTAACCACTAGACTACCTGCCTCCTCTACACTCTAACCATTAGACTACCTGCCGCCTCTACACTCTAACCACTAGGCTACCTGCCTCCTCTACACTCTAACCACTATGGCTACCTACCTCCTCTACACTCTAACCACTAGGCTCCCTGCCTCCTCTACACTCTAACCACTATGGCTACCTGCCTCCTCTACACTCTAACCACTAGACTACCTGCCTCCTCTACACTCTAACCACTAGGCTACCTGCCTCCTCTACACTCTAACCACTAGGCTACCTGCCTCCTCTGCACTCTAACCACTAGGCTACCTACCTCCTCTACACTCTAACCACTAGACTACCTGCCTCTTCTACACTCTAACCACTAGGCTACCTGCCACCTCTACACTCTAAACACTAGGCTACCTGCCACCTCTACACTCTAACCACTAGGTTCTAACCACTAGACTACCTGCCTCCTCTACACTCTAACCACTAGGCTACCTGCCACCTCTACACTCTAACCACTAGGCTACCTGCCTCCTCTACACTCTAACCACTAGGCTACTTGCCACCTCTACACTCTAACCACTAGGCTACCTGCCTCCTCTACACTCTAACCACTAGGCTACCTGCCTCCTCTACACTCTAACCACTAGGCTACCTGCCTCCTCTACACTCTAACCACTAGACTACCTGCCTCCTCTGCACTCTAACCACTAGGCTACCTACCTCTTCTACACTCTAACCACTAGGCTACCTGCCACCTCTACACTCTAAACACTAGGCTACCTGCCACCTCTACACTCTAACCACTAGGTTCTAACCACTAGACTACCTGCCTCCTCTACACTCTAACCACTAGGCTACCTGCCTCCTCTACACTCTAACCACTAGACTACCTGCCTCCTCTGCACTCTAACCACTAGGCTACCTACCTCCTCTACACTCTAACCACTAGACTACCTGCCTCTTCTACACTCTAACCACTAGGCTACCTGCCACCTCTACACTCTAAACACTAGGCTACCTGCCACCTCTACACTCTAACCACTAGGTTCTAACCACTAGGCTACCTGCCTCCTCTACACTCTAACCACTAGGCTACCTGCCTCCTCTACACTCTAACCACTAGGCTACCTGCCTCCTCTACACTCTAACCACTAGACTACCTGCCTCCTCTGCACTCTAACCACTAGGCTACCTACCTCCTCTACACTCTAACCACTAGACTACCTGCCTCTTCTACACTCTAACCACTAGGCTACCTGCCTCCTCTACACTCTAACCACTAGGCTACCTGCCTCCTCTACACTCTAACCACTAGACTACCTGCCTCCTCTACACTCTAACCACTAGGCTACCTGCCTCCTCTACACTCTAACCACTACGCTACCTGCCTCCTCTACACTCTAACCACTAGACTACCTGCTCCTCTACACTCTAACCACTAGACTACCTGCCTCCTCTACACTCTAACCACTAGGCTCCCTGCCTCCTCTACACTCTAACCACTAGGCTACCTGCCTCCTCTACACTCTAACCACTATACTACCTGCCTCCTCTACACTCTAACCACTAGGCTCCCTGCCTCCTCTACACTCTAACCACTAGGCTACCTGCCTCCTCTACACTCTAACCACTAGACTACCTGCCTCCTCTACACTCTAACCACTAGACTACCTGCCTCTACACTCTAACCACTATGGCTACCTGCCTCCTCTACACTCCAACCACTAGACTACCTGCCTCCTCTACACTCTAACCACTAGGCTCCCTGCCTCCTCTACACTCTAACCACTAGGCTACCTGCCTCCTCTACACTCTAACCACTAGGCTACCTGCCTCCTCTACACTCTAACCACTAGGCTACCTGCCTCCTCTACACTCTAACCACTAGACTACCTGCCTCCTCTGCACTCTAACCACTAGGCTACCTACCTCCTCTACACTCTAACCACTAGACTACCTGCCTCTTCTACACTCTAACCACTAGGCTACCTGCCACCTCTACACTCTAAACACTAGGCTACCTGCCACCTCTACACTCTAACCACTAGGTTCTAACCACTAGACTACCTGCCTCCTCTACACTCTAACCACTAGGCTACCTGCCTCCTCTACACTCTAACCACTAGACTACCTGCCTCCTCTACACTCTAACCACTAGACTACCTGCCACCTCTACACTCTAACCACTAGGCTACCTGCCACCTCTACACTCTAACCACTAGGTTCTAACCACTAGACTACCTGCCACCTCTACACTCTAACCACTAGGCTACCTGCCACCTCTACACTCTAACCACTAGACTACCTGCCTCCTCTACACTCTAACCACTAGGCTACCTGCCTCCTCTACACTCTAACCACTAGACTACCTGCCTCCTCTACACTCTAACCACTAGGCTACCTGCCTCCTCTGCACTCTAACCACTAGGCTACCTGCCACCTCTACACTCTAACCACTAGACTACCTGCCTCCTCTACACTCTAACCATTAGACTACCTGCCGCCTCTACACTCTAACCACTAGGCTACCTGCCTCCTCTACACTCTAACCACTATGGCTACCTGCCTCCTCTACACTCTAACCACTAGACTACCTGCCTCTTCTACACTCTAACCACTAGGCTACCTGCCTCCTCTACACTCTAACCAACCACTAGGCTCCCTGCCTCCTCTACACTCTAACCACTATGGCTACCTGCCTCCTCTACACTCTAACCACTAGACTACCTGCCTCCTCTACACTCTAACCACTAGGCTACCTGCCTCCTCTACACTCTAACCACTAGGCTACCTGCCTCCTCTGCACTCTAACCACTAGGCTACCTACCTCCTCTACACTCTAACCACTAGACTACCTGCCTCTTCTACACTCTAACCACTAGGCTACCTGCCACCTCTACACTCTAAACACTAGGCTACCTGCCACCTCTACACTCTAACCACTAGGTTCTAACCACTAGACTACCTGCCTCCTCTACACTCTAACCACTAGGCTACCTGCCACCTCTACACTCTAACCACTAGGCTACCTGCCTCCTCTACACTCTAACCACTAGGCTACTTGCCACCTCTACACTCTAACCACTAGGCTACCTGCCTCCTCTACACTCTAACCACTAGGCTACCTGCCTCCTCTACACTCTAACCACTAGGCTACCTGCCTCCTCTACACTCTAACCACTAGACTACCTGCCTCCTCTGCACTCTAACCACTAGGCTACCTACCTCCTCTACACTCTAACCACTAGACTACCTGCCTCTTCTACACTCTAACCACTAGGCTACCTGCCACCTCTACACTCTAAACACTAGGCTACCTGCCACCTCTACACTCTAACCACTAGGTTCTAACCACTAGACTACCTGCCTCCTCTACACTCTAACCACTAGGCTACCTGCCTCCTCTACACTCTAACCACTAGACTACCTGCCTCCTCTGCACTCTAACCACTAGGCTACCTACCTCCTCTACACTCTAACCACTAGACTACCTGCCTCTTCTACACTCTAACCACTAGGCTACCTGCCACCTCTACACTCTAAACACTAGGCTACCTGCCACCTCTACACTCTAACCACTAGGTTCTAACCACTAGGCTACCTGCCTCCTCTACACTCTAACCACTAGGCTACCTGCCTCCTCTACACTCTAACCACTAGGCTACCTGCCTCCTCTACACTCTAACCACTAGACTACCTGCCTCCTCTGCACTCTAACCACTAGGCTACCTACCTCCTCTACACTCTAACCACTAGACTACCTGCCTCTTCTACACTCTAACCACTAGGCTACCTGCCTCCTCTACACTCTAACCACTAGGCTACCTGCCTCCTCTACACTCTAACCACTAGACTACCTGCCTCCTCTACACTCTAACCACTAGGCTACCTGCCTCCTCTACACTCTAACCACTACGCTACCTGCCTCCTCTACACTCTAACCACTAGACTACCTGCTCCTCTACACTCTAACCACTAGACTACCTGCCTCCTCTACACTCTAACCACTAGGCTCCCTGCCTCCTCTACACTCTAACCACTAGGCTACCTGCCTCCTCTACACTCTAACCACTATACTACCTGCCTCCTCTACACTCTAACCACTAGGCTCCCTGCCTCCTCTACACTCTAACCACTAGGCTACCTGCCTCCTCTACACTCTAACCACTAGACTACCTGCCTCCTCTACACTCTAACCACTAGACTACCTGCCTCTACACTCTAACCACTATGGCTACCTGCCTCCTCTACACTCTAACCACTAGACTACCTGCCTCCTCTACACTCTAACCACTAGGCTCCCTGCCTCCTCTACACTCTAACCACTAGGCTACCTGCCTCCTCTACACTCTAACCACTAGGCTACCTACCTCCTCTACACTCTAACCACTATACTACCTGCCTCCTCTACACTCTAACCACTAGGCTACCTGCCACCTCTACACTCTAACCACTAGGCTACCTGCCTCCTCTACACTCTAACCACGAGGCTACCTGCCTCCTCTACACTCTAACCACTAGGCTACCCTGCCGCCCCTACACTCTAACCACTAGGCTACCTGCCTCCTCTACACTCTAACCACTAGGCTACCTGCCTCCTCTACACTCTAACCACTAGACTACCTGCCTCCTCTACACTCTAACCACTAGGCTACCTGCCTCCTCTACACTCTAACCACTAGACTACCTGCCTCCTCTACACTCTAACCACTAGGCTACCTGCCTCCTCTACACTCTAACCACTAGGCTACCTGCCTCCTCTACACTCTAACCACTAGACTACCTGCCTCCTCTACACTCTAACCACTAGACTACCTGCCTCCTCTACACTCTAACCACTATGGCTACCTGCCATTCACTACACAGAGGAGAGGGACACGTGGCATGTTGAATCTATAATAATATATATGGACTCTTAGGGTAGAGGCCATGTTGAATCTATAATAATATATATGGACTCTTAGCGTAGAGGCCTCGCCACAGGTCTTTACGGAACCATGTTGAATCTCCCTGTTTCTGCCCTTATAATAGATGCTGTTTGAGAGGTCATATCATCGTGTAGCCTACGCTCTACTGTAAGCCTATGACATATAAAAACGTTTGTTTGATTTGAGGTCAGAGAGGTCGGCCCCGTGACCCAGAAGGGCTTCTACCTGGCGTTCCAGGATGTGGGGGCGTGTATCGCTCTGGTCTCCGTCAAGGTGTTCTATAAGGTATTGTGATCTATTTACAGTGCCTTGCGAAAGTATTCGGCCCCCTTGAACTTTGCGACCTTTTGCCACATTTCAGGCTTCAAACATAAAGATATAAAACTGTATTTTTTTTTGTGAAGAATCAACAACAAGTGGGACACAATCATGAAGTGGAACGACATTTATTGGATATTTCAAACTTTTTTAACAAATCAAAAACTGAAAAAATTGGCCGTGCAAAATGATTCAGCCCCCTTAAGTTAATACTTTGTAGCGCCACCTTTTGCTGCGATTACAGCTGTAAGTCGCTTGGGGTTTGTCTCTATCAGTTTTGCACATCGAGAGACTGACATTCTACCCACTTTTCATTTAATTAAAAAAATATATAATTCAAACAAGTGTTGTTTTTTTCACCAATTTGGACTATTTTGTGTTTGTCCATGACATGAAATCCAAATAAAAATCCATTTAAATTACAGATTGTAATGAAACAAACACTCCAAGGGGGATGAATGCTTTTGCAAGGCCCTGTACTGACTTTCTATCTCTCTCCTTATCGAAGCGCTGTCCATCCACTCTGAGGAACCTGGCAGCGTTCCCAGACACGGTACCAAGGGTCGACTCCTCCTCGCTGGTGGAGGTGCGGGGAGCGTGCGTGGAGAACGCAGAGGAGAGGGACACGCCCAAACTGTACTGTGGGGCGGACGGGGACTGGCTGGTTCCTCTGGGGCGATGCGTCTGTAGTCTGGGACATGAGGAGATTGACGGAATCTGCCAGGGTGAGTTGTGGCTAACATTGGGCTCAGATATCAGTTCAACGTCTAGTTTTGATTTATATTTGGTTGAGTTGTCAAAATACGTGAATTCAACGTGAATTCAACGTGAATTCAACGTGAATTCAACGTGAAATCAACGTGAAATCAACGTGAATTCAACGTGAAATCAACGTGAAATCAACATGAAATCAACGTGAATTCAACGTGAAATCAACGTGAATTCAACGTGAATTCAACGTGAAATCAACGTGAATTCAACGTGAAATCAACGTGAATTCAACGTGAAATCAACGTGAAATCAACGTGAAATCAACGTGAAATCAACAAAAAAATTCACCACGTCATTGGATTTAGGTTAGACGTTGGGTGACAACAATAAGAAATGGCAAATCCAATCAGTTTTACACATTGATTCAACATATTCTACCCTTTAGTCTATACCCTTTATCATCACGTGGAATTATTTTGTTGAAATGACATGGAAACAACGTTGATCAAACCAGTTTTTTGCCCAGTGGGTTCATAGTGCTTTATATTGTTGTGTGCTTATTCGGGCTGACCCCAATTAGTCGACTGGTCGATTGTTTGGCCAATAGGCTGTTGGTCTATGTTTTTGGGGTCGAGCAGTAGCAAATATATATATATATATTATTTATGGCACATGAGACTTATTCGTGTCCATTTTAGTAAACTAATCCATTGTCAGGGCCGAGACTAATCCATTGTCAGGGCCGAGACTAATCCAATGTGAAGGCCGAGACTAATCCATTGTGAAGGCCGAGACTAATCCATTGTGAAGGCCGAGACTAATCCATTGTGAAGGCAGAGACTAATCCAATGTGAAGGCCGAGACTAATCCATTGTGAAGGCCGAGACTAATCCATTGTGAAGGCCGAGACTAATCCATTGTGAAGGCCGAGACTAATCCAATGTGAAGGCCGAGACTATTCCATTGTGAAGGCCGAGACTAATCCAATGTGAAGGCCGAGACTATTCCATTGTGAAGGCCGAGACTAATCCATTGTGAAGGCCGAGACTAATCCAATGTGAAGGCCAAGACTAATCCAATGTGAAGGCCGAGACTAATCCAATGTGAAGGCCGAGACTAATCCAATGTGAAGGCCGAGACTAATCCATTGTGAAGGCAGAGACTAATCCAATGTGAAGGCCGAGACTAATCCATTGTGAAGGCCGAGACTAATCCATTGTGAAGGCCGAGACTAATCCATTGTGAAGGCCGAGACTATTCCAATGTGAAGGTCGAGACTAATCCATTGTGAAGGCCAAGATGAAGGCCGAGACTAATCCATTGTGAAGGCCGAGACTAATCCAATGTGAAGGCTGAGACTAATCCATTGTGAAGGCCGAGACTAATCCATTGTCAGGGCCGAGACTAATCCATTGTGAAGGCTGAGACTAATCCATTGTGAAGGCCGAGACTATTCCATTGTGAAGGCCGAGACTAATCCATTGTGAAGGCCGAGACTAATCCATTGTGAAGGCCGAGACTAATCCATTGTGAAGGCCGAGACTAATCCAATGTGAAGGCCGATACTATTCCATTGTGAAGGCCGAGACTAATCCATTGTGAAGGCCGAGACTAATCCAATGTGAAGGCCGAGACTAATCCAATGTGAAGGCCGAGACTAATCCAATGTGAAGGCCGAGACTAATCCATTGTGAAGGCCGAGACTAATCCAATGTGAAGGCCGAGACTATTCCATTGTGAAGGCCGAGACTAATCCATTGTGAAGGCCGAGACTAATCCATTGTGAAGGCCGAGACTAATCCATTGTGAAGGCCGAGACTAATCCATTGTGAAGGCCGAGACTAATCCATTGTGAAGGCCGAGACTAATCCATTGTGAAGGCCGAGACTAATCCATTGTGAAGGCCGAGACTAATCCATTGTGAAGGCCGAGACTAATCCATTGTGAAGGTCGAGACTAATCCAATGTGAAGGCCGAAACTAATCCAATGTGAAGGCCGAGACTAATCCATTGTGAAGGCCGAGACTAATCCAATGTGAAGGCCGAGACTAATCCAATGTGAAGGCCGAGACTAATCCAATGTGAAGGCCGAGACTAATCCATTGTGAAGGCCGAGACTAAACCAATGTGAAGGCCGAGACTAATCCATTGTGAAGGCAGAGACTAATCCAATGTGAAGGCCGAGACTAATCCAATGTGAAGGCCGAGACTAATCCAATGTGAAGGCCGAGACTAATCCAATGTGAAGGCCGAGACTAATCCATTGTGAAGGCCGAGACTAATCCATTGTGAAGGCCGAGACTAATCCAATGTGAAGGCCGAGACTAATCCAATGTGAAGGCCGAGACTAATCCAATGTGAAGGCCGAGACTAATCCAATGTGAAGGCCGAGACTAATCCAATGTGAAGGCCGAGACTAATCCAATGTGAAGGCCGAGACTAATCCAATGTGAAGGCCGAGACTAATCCAATGTGAAGGCCGAGACTATTCCAATGTGAAGGCCGAGACTAATCCAATGTGAAGGCCGAGACTAATCCAATGTGAAGGCCGAGACTAATCCAATGTGAAGGCCGAGACTAATCCAATGTGAAGGCCGAGACTAATCCAATGTGAAGGCCGAGACTAATCCAATGTGAAGGCCGAGACTAATCCAATGTGAAGGCCGAGACTAATCCAATGTGAATGCCGAGACTAATCCAATGTGAAGGCCGAGACTATTCCAATGTGAAGGCCGAGACTAATCCAATGTGAAGGCCGAGACTATTCCAATGTGAAGGCCGAGACTAATCCAATGTGAAGGCCGAGACTAATCCAATGTGAAGGCCGAGACTAATCCAATGTGAAGGCCGAGACTAATCCAATGTGAAGGCCGAGACTAATCCAATGTGAAGGCCGAGACTATTCCAATGTGAAGGCCGAGACTAATCCAATGTGAAGGCCAAGACTATTCCAATGTGAAGGCCGAGACTAATCCAATGTGAAGGCCGAGACTAATCCATTGTGAAGGCCGAGACTAATCCAATGTGAAGGCCGAGACTAATCCAATGTGAAGGCCGAGACTAATCCAATGTGAAGGCCGAGACTAATCCAATGTGAAGGCCGAGACTAATCCATTGTCAGGGCCGCTGGGGAGAGTGGCTAAATTCCACAATGTATGTCTCTCTCCCACCAATTTGTGCACATTCATTGTTTAATGACTTCATTGTGTAAATTGTTTGCTTTTGATTGTCAGTGTCTATCATTAATTCATTACATTTTTTCACCAGTAGTATATTTACTGTTAATTCCTATAATTTATCATCTATAATGTTTGTTTTGTTTCACTCATTTCTCACACTGTAGTCTACCCTTTAGTCTACACTGTAGTCTACCCTATATTCTACCCTATAGTCTCTAGTCTACCCTGTAGTCTACCCTGTAGTCTACTCTATAGTCTATAGTCTACCCTGTAGTCTACCCTGTAGTCTATAGTCTACCCTTTAGACTACCCTATAGTCTACCCTATAGTCTACCCTATAGTCTACTCTATAGTTTATAGTCTACCCTATAGTCTATAGTCTACCCAATAGTCTATAGTCTTTTGTCTACCCTATAGTCTATAATCTACCCTATAGTTTACCCTATAGTCTATAGTCTACCCTATAGTCTATTGTCTACCCTATAGTCTACCCTGTAGTCTATTGTCTACCCTATAATCTATTGTCTACCCTATAGTCTACCCTATAATCTATTGTCTACCCTATAGTCTATTCTATAGTCTACCCTATAGTCTATTGTCTACCCTATAGTCTACTCTTTAGTCTACCCTATAGTCTAGTGTCTACCCTATAGTCTACCCTATAATCTATAGTCTACCCTATAGTCTACCCTATAGTCTACTCTATAGTCTATAGTCTACCCTATAGTCTACTCTATAGTCTACCCTATAGTCTATTGTCTACCCTATAGTCTACTCTATAGTCTACCCTATAGTCTATAGTCTGCCCTATAGTCTACTCTATAGTCTATTGTCTACCCTATAGTCTACCCTATAGTCTACTCTATAGTCTATAGTCTACCCTATAGTCTATTGTCTACCCTATAGTCTACTCTATAGTCTACTCTATAGTCTATAGTCTACCCTATAGTCTACTCTATAGTCTATCCTATAGTCTATAGTCTACCTGGACTGCGCGCAAATGTAGGCATCTAAATGATGCCACCAGTAATAAGCTGTGGAGCATCTCAAAGTAATGTTTTCTCCACCTCAAACAGCAAGGAAACAAAGTCTGTTTTTACATTAATTGAGAATGACAATAGTTCCTCAACCTATCTGAAAAACAAATCTTTCCGGCTCTCTCTCTCCCTTTCGATAACCACTCAGCGTGAAAGGGATAAATGTCATGCTCTGATCCAGTGGAAATGTCATAAAATAAGCCTACCTAATTACTGATTATCCCTTGTGTAAAATAGCCTACAGCTGTTTCTGTCCCGAGCTCACTGGTGCAGGAGGGCACAGAATATTTTAAACAATGTTGCAAGTTTGCTAGCTCTCCAAGTTAATAGTTGATACAATGTTTCTAGTTCATTGCAGACAGGCCATGTGTAGACAATGTGATTTATAGGATAGTTATTTTTAATCAGGTTAATAGTTGATACAATGTTTCTAGTTCCTTGCAGACAGGCCATGTGTAGACAATGTGATTTATAGGATAGTTACAGTATGTTTATCAGGTTAGTAGTTGATACAATGTTTCTAGTTCCTTGCAGACAGGCCATGTGTAGACAGTGTGATTTATAGGATAGTTACAGTATGTTTATCAGGTTAGTAGTTGATACAATGTTTCTAGTTCCTTGCAGACAGGCCATGTGTAGACAGTGTGATTTATAGGATAGTTATGTTTATCAGGTTAGTAGTTGATACAATGTTTCTAGTTCCTTGCAGACAGGCCATGTGTAGACAATGTGATTTATAGGATAGTTATGTTTATCAGGTTAGTAGTTGATACAATGTTTCTAGTTCCTTGAGGACAGGCCATGTGTAGACAATGTGATTTATAGGATAGTTATGTTTATCAGGTTAGTAGTTGATACAATGTTTCTAGTTCCTTGAGGACAGGCCATGTGTAGACAATGTGATTTATAGGATAGTTATGTTTATCAGGTTAGTAGTTGATACAATGTTTCTAGTTCCTTGCAGACAGGCCATGTGTAGACAATGTGATTTATAGGATAGTTATGTTTATCAGGTTAGTAGTTGATACAATGTTTCTAGTTCCTTGAGGACAGGCCATGTGTAGACAATGTGATTTATAGGATAGTTATGTTTATCAGGTTAGTAGTTGATACAATGTTTCTAGTTCCTTGAGGACAGGCCATGTGTAGACAATGTGATTTATAGGATAGTTATGTTTATCAGGTTATTTTCTATCTGTGGGCTGGTTTTTATTTGTTGGTTTCATGTCGGCTGTTTTTACATAGTTGGTAATGGGAATAGAAGTTACTTTTCAGGTTTGTATCATTTTCATTTTCATTTCGATATAATGTTGATGAACCACATGACAATGATTTTGAGATACGAAGACGTTATTATAAATGAAATGATACCTGTTCCATGAAACTGTGCAATGTGAAAGCCACAACTGTCACTCAGAGCGGCAGAAATGGCAAGATAAATTGGCGTTCCACATGAGAAAAGTTGCCGACTCCTCATGTAGCCTTTTACTACCGGCAACTTCTGGAGAATAACGACAGAATCTGAAACAGCTGTCAGGAGAGGGAGGGTCAGGAGAGGGAGGGTCAGGAGAGGGAGGCGAATGGGAGGGTCAGGAGAGGGAGGGTCAGAAGAGGGAGGCGGATGGGAGGGTCAGGAGAGGGAGGGTCAGGAGAGGGAGGCGGATGGTTAAGGGTCAGGTTAAGTTTCTCTTCTTCTGGTTATCTTGATCTCTGGCTCCCTCTTGAGTCATTTGTGTCTTATTTCATCAAACAGTGGGCTTAAAGCATCAGACAAGCTCGATGCATCAAGTTGATTTTATTTAAACACATCGGCTGTGTCTGTATATTGGAAAACGTGACCCACCACATGGATTTGGTCTCATCTAGCAACATTTGAAATTATGTTTTTTTGTACATTAGATAAAAGTAGAGACTTAAAGCTAGAAAATGGTACATCGTACACTGCAGTTGAGGAACAACGAGAAAGTAATTCTGCTTTGAAAGTTGATAAACTTGTAACCCCACTTTTGAGAATATGGCCTGTGAATGTGTTGGTACACCAGGTGGAGAGCTCTTCTTGTCTCCGCCCCCTATTGTGCATCGTTCACACCCTCTTAAAGCCTTAGCCCCACCCATCTCTCTAAGGATTCGCAGTGTAGTAAAAAAACAAAAGATTTCAAGACTAAAAGTGGTGAACGTAGTAGAAAAGGGTAGAATACACGTCTTCTAGTCGGCCTGTATCCTAAATACACTTCTTCTAGTCGGCCTGTATCCTAAATACACTTCTTCTAGTCGGCCTGTATCCTAAATACACTTCTTCTAGTCGGCCTGTATCCTAAATACACTTCTTCTAGTCGGCCTGTATCCTAAACACACTTCTTCTAGTCGGCCTGTATCCTAAATACACTTCTTCTAGTCGGCCTGTATCCTAAATACACTTCTTCTAGTCGGCCTGTATCCTAAATACACTTCTCCTAGTCGGCCTGTATCCTAAATACACTTCTTCTAGTCGGCCTGTATCCTAAATACACTTCTTCTAGTCGGCCTGTATCCTAAATACACTTCTTCTAGTCGGCCTGTATCCTAAATACACTTCTTCTAGTCGGCCTGTATCCTAAATACACTTCTCCTAGTCGGCCTGTATCCTAAATACACGTCTTCTAGTCGGCGTGTATCCTAAATACACTTCTCCTAGTCGGCCTGTATCCTTAATACACTTCTTCTAGTCGGCCTGTATCCTAAACACACTTCTTCTATTCGGCCTGTATCCTAAATACACTTCTTCTGGTCTGCCTGTATCCTAAATACACTTCTTCTAGTCAGCCTGTATCCTAAATACACTTCTTCTAGTAGGCCTGTATCCTAAATACACTTCTTCTAGTCTGCCTGTATCCTAAATACACTTCTTCTAGTCGGCCTGTATCCTAAATACACTTCTTCTAGTCGGCCTGTATCCTAAATACACTTCTTCTAGTCGGCCTGTATCCTAAATACACTTCTTCTAGTCGGCCTGTATCCTAAATACACTTCTTCTAGTCGGCCTGTATCCTAAATACACTTCTTCTAGTCGGCCTGTATCCTAAATACACTTCTTCTAATCGGCCTGTATCCTAAATACACTTCTTCTAGTCGGCCTGTATCCTAAACACACTTCTTCTAGTCGGCCTGTATCCTAAATACACTTCTTCTAGTCGGCCTGTATCCTAAATACACTTCTTCTAGTGTGGCCTGTATCCTAAATACACTTCTTCTAGTCGGCCTGTATCCTAAATACACTTCTTCTAGTCGGCCTGTATCCTAAATACACTTCTTCTAGTCGGCCTGTATCCTAAATACACTTCTTCTAGTGTGGCCTGTATCCTAAATACACTTCTTCTAGTCGGCCTGTATCCTAAATACACTTCTCCTAGTCGGCCTGTATCATAAATACACTTCTCCTAGTCGGCCTGTATCCTAAACACACTTCTCCTAGTCGGCCTGTATCCTAAATACACTTCTTCTATTCGGCCTGTATCCTAAATACACTTCTTCTAGTCTGCCTGTATCCTAAATACACTTCTTCTAGTCGGCCTGTATCCTAAATACACTTCTTCTAGTCGGCCTGTATCCTAAATACACTTCTTCTAGTCTGCCTGTATCCTAAATACACTTCTTCTAGTCTGCCTGTATCCTAAACACACTTCTTCTAGTCGGCCTGTATCCTAAATACACTTCTTCTAGTCTGCCTGTATCCTAAATACACTTCTTCTAGTCGGCCTGTATCCTAAATACACTTCTTCTAGTCTGCCTGTATCCTAAATACACTTCTTCTAGTCGGCCTGTATCCTAAATACACTTCTTCTAGTCTGCCTGTATCCTAAATACACTTCTTCTAGTCGGCCTGTATCCTAAACACACTTCTTCTAGTCGGCCTGTATCCTAAATACACTTCTTCTAGTCGGCCTGTATCCTAAACACACTTCTTCTAGTCGGCCTGTATCCTAAACACACTTCTTCTAATCGGCCTGTATCCTAATCTGACTTTAGTACGGGTCATGTTGTTCTTCACATTACCGTTTCTGGTATACACACACTTTATCAAATAAAATCTACGTTTATTTATCACAGGATACAGAAGGTGTAAACGGTACAGTGGAATGGTTACTTGCATTGTGAAGTCTTTTGTTTGGACATGTAGCTAGCTAGCTAGGTTAAAGAAAAGGAACCATAAACCCAACTCTAATGCTGAGTTAAAAACAACAGGGAACTCAACAACAACAAAAAACTGGGGAAAATCTGTCATCCAACTCGAAAATAAAATCCAACTAGGGAACTCGAGCCTCTTTTCTAGAGCTCCTTCACATATCATACATGTAACGCTAGCTAACTAGCTAAGAGTACCCCTCAACTGGCAATGAAAACGACCATCTGACTAAATTAGAAACGTATAATATCTGAATATGGAGCTAGACTCTTTAGCCATAGACATTGGCTTTAGCTCATAGGGCTAACACAGTCTGGTGTGTTTAACTCAGGCTTTAGCTCATAGGGCTAACACAGTCTGGTGTGTTTAACTCTGGATTTAGCTCATAGGGCTAACACAGTCTGGTGTGTTTAACTCTGGATTTAGCTCATAGGGCTAACACAGTCTGGTGTGTTTAACTCTGGCTTTAGCTCATAGGGCTAACACAGTCTGGTGTGTTTAACTCTGGATTTAGCTAATAGGGCTAACACAGTCTGGTGTGTTTAACTCTGGCTTTAGCTAATAGGGCTAACACAGTCTGGTGTGTTTAACTCTGGCTTTAGCTCATAGGGCTAACACAGTCTGATGTGTTTAACTCAGGCTTTAGCTCATAGGGCTAACACAGTCTGGTGTGTTTAACTCTGGCTTTAGCTCATAGGGCTAACACAGTCTGGTGTGTTTAACTCTGGCTTTAGCTCATAGGGCTAACACAGTCTGGTGTGTTTAACTCTGGCTTTAGCTCAAAGGGCTAACACAGTCTGGTGTGTTTAACTCAGGCTTTAGCTCATAGGGCTAACACAGTCTGGTGTGTTTAACTCAGGCTTTAGCTCATAGGGCTAACACAGTCTGGTGTGTTTAACTCTGGCTTTAGCTCATAGGGCTAACACAGTCTGGTGTGTTTAACTCTGCCTCATGGCAGGTGGTACAGAGCTAGCCTCATGGCAGGTGGTGCAGCTCTATGGCAGGTGGTGCAGAGTTAGCCTCATGGCAGGTGGTGTAGAGCTATGGCAGGGGGTGCAGAGCTAGCCTCATGGCAGGTGGTGCAGAGCTAGCCTCATGGCAGGTGGTGCAGCGCTATGGCAGGTGGTGCAGAGCTAGCCTCATGGCAGGTGGTGTAGAGCTATGGCAGGGGGTGCAGAGCTAGCCTCATGGCAGGTGGTGCAGCGCTATGGCAGGTGGTGCAGCGCTATGGCAGGTGGTGCAGAGCTAGCCTCATGGCAGGTGGTGTAGAGCTATGGCAGGGGGTGCAGCGCTAGCCTCATGGCAGGGGGTGCAGAGCTAGCCTCATGGCAGGTGGTGCAGAGCTAGCCTCATGGCAGGTGGTGTAGAGCTGTGGCAGGGGGTGCAGAGCTAGCCTCATGGCAGGTGGTGCAAAGCTAGCCTCATGGCAGGGGGTGCAGAGCTAGCCTCATGGCAGGGGGTGCAGAGCTAGCCTCATGGCAGGGGGTGCAGTGCTATCATGTTCGGGTTTGGGTAGCGTCTCCTTCTCAAACGCCTGTCAGAGTTACTGTAGTGAGGAGCACAGTGTACCCCAGTAGGATCTGAGGCTAAAGCCCTGACACACACACACACACACACACACACACACACACACACACACACACACAGCCTCCGCAGCAGGAAAGTGAATGTATAAGTAGATGCTAAAGCATTCTAACTGAAGGAGAAGAGGGAGGGAGGGAGCAACGAAGGGATGGAGGGATGGAGGGAGCGACGGATGGAGGGAGGGAGGGAGGGAGGGAGGGAGGGAGGGAGGGAGGGAGGGAGGGAGGGAGGGAGGGAGGGAAGGAAGGTGGAGGCATTGCATCAGATAGACAGAGGTCTCTGGGGCCTGGCAAGTCATCTACAGAGCTTGAGATATTACTTCCCTCTCCTCCCCTCATCCTTCCTCTCCTCCCCTCATCCTCCCATCACCCTCTTCCCGTCTCCCCTCCTTTCCTCCCTCCCCTCTGTTCAGATGTTGAGGACAGCAGTATATATGAGATGTCTCTGTCAGCTAGAGGAGTCTCTGTTCAGATGTTGAGGACAGCAGTATGTATGAGACATCTCTGTCAGCTAGAGGAGTCTCTGTTCAGATGTTAATAAGGACAGCAGTATGTATGAGACATCTCTGTCAGCTAGAGGAGTCTCTGTTCAGATGTTAATAAGGACAGCAGTATATATGAGATGTCTCTGTCAGCTAGAGGAGTCTCTGTTCAGATGTTGAGGACAGCAGTATATATGAGACATCTCTGTCCCTGTCAGCTGGAGCGTCGTGGCTCGTCACCTTCCTTATCAGTGGGTCACAATACACTTCTTGAATTCTCCTTCAGTCTGTTCTCTCTCTCAGAAGAAGTTAAAGTGTCAGGATCGAGAAAGGCACGTTGAACTATTGATCTGTGTCCGTTTGTAATATCAACGTAGTTGTATTAGATTGGGTCATCTCTCAAGCAGCTAGCTGGTTTGTCTGTTGCTGAACACCAGTCTGTTACCGAACACCAGTCTGTTACCGTTATCACATTAAGAGAGCTGGGCGCAGTATAATTCTCTGTGACAACAGAGTTATCACATTAAGAGAGCTGGGCGCAGGATAATTCTCTGTGACAACAGAGTTATCACAATAAGAGAGCTGGGCGCAGGATAATTCTCTGCGACAACAGAGTTATCACAATAAGAGAGCTGGGCGCAGGATAATTCTCTGTGACAACAGAGTTATCACAATAAGAGAGCTGGGCGCAGGATAATTATCTGTGACAACAGAGTTATCACATTAAGAGAGCTGGGCGCAGGATAATTCTCTGCGATAACAGAGTTATCACAATAAGAGAGCTGGGCGCAGGATAATTCTCTGCGACGACAGAGTTATCACAATAAGAGAGCTGGGCGCAGGATAATTCTCTGAGACAACAGTTATCACATTAAGAGAGCTGGGCGCAGGATAATATTCTGCGACGACAGAGTTATCACATTAAGAGAGCTGGGCGCAGGATAATTCTCTGCGACGACAGAGTTATCACAATAAGAGAGCTGGGCGCAGGATAATTCTCTGAGACAACAGTTATCACATTAAGAGAGCTGGGCGCAGGATAATATTCTGCGACGACAGAGTTATCACATTAAGAGAGCTGGGCGCAGGATAATTCTCTGTGACAACAGAGTTATCACGTCTGTATGTCCTGTTTTTATAATATCATTTTGATCAGACATAGCTGATATTACATCCCTCTCTCTTGTCCTGGTTTACCGTAACTATCAGGATACGAGAGCAGTAGTTTACATTCGAGCATCCTTCATCTTGTTTGTCCTTTTGTTGAGTTTCTGTGTGATTTGTATGATTGGTTGATTTGTTACACAGTCACAGTTTACACCACAAAAACAAATACATGTTTTCTGTTTTAAAGATTGTTTTGCTTATTTACCCAAGAGTCACCACTTAAATATTTCTCTCAAAGTTAGGTCTCGATGTGTTTTATTTTTGGGAGGGGGGGGGGGGGGGGGTGGACAGAGTATCAACTCTGTTCCAACTTCTACCGAACACAAAGTGACACTGCTATTAGGTATTGAGGAATTGACTGCTATTGGGTATTGAGGAATTGACTGCTATTAGGTATGAGGAATTGACTGCTATTAGGTATGAGGAATTGACTGCTATTGGGTATTGAGGAATTGACTGCTATTAGGTATTGAGGAATTGACTGCTATTAGGTATTGAGGAATTGACTGCTATTAGGTATGAGGAATTGACTGCTATTAGGTATGAGGAATTGACTGCTATTAGGTATTGAGGAATTGACTGCTATTAGGTATGAGGAATTGACTGCTATTAGGTATTGAGGAATTGACTGCTATTAGGTATGAGGAATTGACTACTATTAGGTATGAGGAATTGACTGCTATTAGGTATGAGGAATTGACTGCTATTAGGTATGAGGAATTGACTGCTATTAGGTATTGAGGAATTGACTGCTATTAGGTATGAGGAATTGACTGCTATTAGGTATGAGGAATTGACTGCTATTAGGTATTGAGGAATTGACTGCTATTAGGTATGAGGAATTGACTGCTATTAGGTATTGAGGAATTGACTGCTATTAGGTATGAGGAATTGACTGCTATTAGGTATGAGGAATTGACTGCTATTAGGTATGAGGAATTGACTGCTATTAGGTATGAGGAATTGACTGCTATTAGGTATGAGGAATTGACTGCTATTAGGTATTGAGGAATTGACTGCTATTAGGTATGAGGAATTGACTGCTATTAGGTATTGATGAATTGACTGCTATTAGGTATTGAGGAATTGACTGCTATTAGGTATGAGGAATTGACTGCTATTAGGTATGAGGAATTGACTGCTATTAGGTATGAGGAATTGACTGCTATTAGGTATTGAGGAATTGACTGCTATTAGGTATGAGGAATTGACTGCTATTAGGTATTGATGAATTGACTGCTATTAGGTATTGAGGAATTGACTGCTATTAGGTATGAGGAATTGACTGCTATTAGGTATTGAGGAATTGACTGCTATTAGGTATGAGGAATTGACTGCTATTAGGTATGAGGAATTGACTGCTATTAGGTATTGAGGAATTGACTGCTATTAGGTATGAGGAATTGACTGCTATTAGGTATGAGGAATTGACTGCTATTAGGTATTGAGGAATTGACTGCTATTAGGTATGAGGAATTGACTGCTATTAGGTATTGAGGAATTGACTGCTATTAGGTATTGAGGAATTGACTGCTATTAGGTATGAGGAATTGACTGCTATTAGGTATGAGGAATTGACTGCTATTAGGTATGAGGAATTGACTGCTATTAGGTATGAGGAATTGACTGCTATTAGGTATTGAGGAATTGACTGCTATTAGGTATTGAGGAATTGACTGCTATTAGGTATGAGGAATTGACTGCTATTAGGTATTGAGGAATTGACTGCTATTAGGTATGAGGAATTGACTGCTATTAGGTATGAGGAATTGACTGCTATTAGGTATGAGGAATTGACTGCTATTAGGTATGAGGAATTGACTGCTATTAGGTATGAGGAATTGACTGCTATTAGGTATGAGGAATTGACTGCTATTAGGTATTGAGGAATTGACTGCTATTAGGTATGAGGAATTGACTGCTATTAGGTATTGAGGAATTGACTGCTATTAGGTATTGAGGAATTGACTGCTATTAGGTATTGAGGAATTGACTGCTATTAGGTATTGAGGAATTGACTGCTATTAGGTATGAGGAATTGACTGCTATTAGGTATGAGGAATTGACTGCTATTAGGTATGAGGAATTGACTGCTATTAGGTATTGAGGAATTGACTGCTATTAGGTATGAGGAATTGACTGCTATTGGGTATTGAGGAATTGACTGCTATTAGGTATTGAGGAATTGACTGCTATTAGGTATGAGGAATTGACTGCTATTAGGTATGAGGAATTGACTGCTATTAGGTATTGAGGAATTGACTGCTATTAGGTATTGAGGAATTGACTGCTATTAGGTATTGAGGAATTGACTGCTATTAGGTATGAGGAATTGACTGCTATTAGGTATGAGGAATTGACTGCTATTAGGTATGAGGAATTGACTGCTATTAGGTATTGAGGAATTGACTGCGCATCTCTTTAAAAAAAACAGTTCTGTTGGTTAACAGCCAGAAACTGCTTTTAAAACCCAGATAAACCCTTCTGTGTAAAGGAGGCCTGGTACTCCAGAGGAATAGAAAGTTGTTACAGGTCATATTGATATTTGGCCTCATTTCTTCCCCTCTGAAGCAGAGAGCCCAGCAAGTTAATTACCTCCATTTGTTAGCATCACAGATAATTTAGCATCCTATAGGATCTCTCTGTCTCTCTCTCTCTCTCTGTCTCTCTCTCTCTCTGTCTCTCTCTCTGTCTCTCTCTCTCTCTCTCTCTCTCTGTCTCTCTCTCTCTCTCTCTCTCTCTCTCTCTGTCTCTCTCTCTCTCTCTCTCGCTCTTTCTCTCTCTCTCGCTCTCTCTGTCTCTCTCTCTCTCTCTCTCTCTCTCTCTCTGTCTCTCTGTCTCTCTCTCTCTCTCTCTCTGACTCTCTCTCTCTGTCTCTCTCTCTCTCTCTGTGTTTGTGTGTTTTTGTGTGTTTTAGTGTGTGAGTGTGAGTCTAAACTGTGTTCAGTCCCACTCCTGTTGAGAGTTGACCCGGTCTGCCTCCCAGGCCTCTAAACTGTGTTCAGTCCCACTCCTGTTGAGAGTTGACCCGGTCTGCCTCCCAGGCCTCTAAACTGTGTTCAGTCCCACTCCTGTTGAGAGTTGACCCGGTCTGCCTCCCAGGCCTCTAAACTGTGTGTTCAGTCCCACTCCTGTTGAGAGTTGACCCGGTCTGCCTCCCAGGCCTCTAAACTGTGTGTTCAGTCCCACTCCTGTTGAGAGTTGACCCAGTCTGCCTCCCAGGCCTCTAAACTGTGTGTTCAGTCCCACTCCTGTTGAGAGTTGACCCAGTCTGCCTCCCAGGCCTCTAAACTGTGTGTGAACAACAAGCTGTGACTTCCTCAGTGATGGACTGTTTAATAATGTATTCTGTCTTAAATCAGGCACCTGTTTGCTTCATGCAGACACACACACACACACACACACACACACACACACACACACACACATGCTTCATATCAGACCTTATATAATTACACCGCTCTGGTTGAAATCAACCCTCATCACTGTCCAATCTCTTTCTGTCCCTCGTCTCGGTGATTAATTCAGACGTTATGTTGCTATGCAGGTTAAGCTCCAGTCGGTTTGCTAGCGGTTGCGTGTGTACAGCAGGAAGTTGAGGCGTGAACTTAGGATGACTTCTGCGCTCTCTCTCTCTCTCTCTCTTCGTGTTCATTTTAGAGAGAGAGAGAGAGAGGAGAGACAGAGAGGGGAGAGAGAGAGAGAGAGAGAGAGAGAGACAGAGAGAGAGAGCGAGAGAGAGAGAGAGAGAGAGAGAGAGAGACAGAGAGAGAGAGAGAGACAGAGAGGGGAGAGAGAGAGAGAGAGAGAGACAGAGAGAGGAGAGAGACAGAGAGAGAGAGAGAGAGAGAGAGTGAGAGTGGCATCAAAGGACTCACTGATCAAAGGAGTCTGAGTCGAGGCAGCGAGCCGGGAGGAAAAACTGTAAAAATCCCAAACTCCCCAACGTGCACCATGCCTAGCGTTGGCAGAGCAGAGCACAAACACATCCAGCTCCTCCAGCGCTGTAGATCGCTGGCACACACACACACACACACACACACACATACACACACACACACACACACACACACACACACACACACACACACACACACACACACAGCTCTGGCAATCCCTATTTTTCACACCAATAACATTCTCTTGACTGTTTTGACATCTCAATTGAGGACGTATTTATTTTATTTGTTCAGTGTGAGCCACCGTAGATCAATAGAGTGATCATATCATCCCCGTTATGACCCAGATAAAAACATCACAGCGGCTGCTGACTCTATTTGTTCCGTGTCTTTTCATCACGCCGGATCTTCAGACGGGGGGGGGGGGGGGGGACGACAAGGCTGAGGGGGGGGGGGAGCCTAAACTGAAAACACGTCTGTTTTGTTAGTATCTGCAGAGGAACTTAGGCATGGGAATTGAAGGGTGCATCAGTCACAGGTCACAGGGCTGATGGGAAGCAGAACAGATTACATCGTATACTACTAACATGATCGTTTTACAATTATTATTGTGATTGTTACTGACACGAGAGAGAGAGAGAGAGAGAGAGGGAGAGAGAGAGAGAGAGAGAGAGAGAGAGAGAGAGAGAGAGACAGAGAGAGAGAGAGAGAGAGAGAGACAGAGACACACAGAGAGACAAAGAGACAGAGAGACAGACAGAGTGAGAGACAGACAGAGAGAGAAAGACAGAGAGACAGAGACAGAGACAGAGAGAGACTGACAGAGACAGACACACAGAGAGAGAGACACACAGAGAGACACACAGAGAGAGAGACACACAGAGAGAGACACACAGAGAGAGACACACAGAGAGAGACACAGAGAGAGACACACACAGAGAGACAGAGAGAGAGAGAAAGACAGAGAGAGAGCCCCCCCATATAATTAAATATTACAACTGGTACAACTGGTACAACTGTTCTCTTCTCTCCTAGGGGTAGTGTACTATATAGGGCATAGGGTCCCGTTTGGGACGTGGCCTTGGTCAGTCAGTTCATTGTTCATTCTCTCTTAACCATTCTATCTCCATATCAAAACAGATAGAGACAAACACTACAGGTAAACACAGATAGAGACAGGGGGTAAACACTGTTTCACATGCACTCGCACACACGCGTGAGAACACTGCTCCACTCAGCTCTGAATGCGCGTGCGTGTGTGTGTGTGTGTGTGTGTGCGATCAATCTCAAACTGTGAGTGATTCACAGCAATTCAATTAAAATGGTGTAAACTCTTGAGACTTTGAGTCTGGAACGCGGAAACAGAACAGAACACAAAACGGCTGCCACATTAGTGGTTTATCACGTCTCTCTCCATTTACCTCCATGGTAAATAGTGAATGAAGAGTTGGAGAGCATTAACCAGCCCAGTGGAGAACAGTAACCAGCCCAGTGGAGAGCAGTGACCAGCCCAGTGGAGAGCAGTATCCAGCCCAGTGGAGAGCAGTAACCAGCCCAGTGGAGAGCAGTAACCAGCCCAGTGGAGAGCAGTAACCAGCCCAGTGGAGAGCAGTAACCAGCCCAGTGGAGAGCAGTAACCAGCCCAGTGGAGAGCAGTAACCAGCCCAGTGGAGAGCAGTAACAAGCCCAGTGGAGAGCAGTCACCAGCCCAGAGGAGAGCAGTAACCAGCCCAGAGGAGAGCAGTAACCAGCCCAGTGGAGAGCAGTCACCAGCCCAGAGGAGAGCAGTAACCAGCCCAGAGGAGAGCAGTAACCAGCCCAGTAGAGAGCAGTAACCAGCCCAGAAGAGAGCGGTAACCAGCCCAGAGGAGAACGGTAACCAGCCCAGTGGAGAGCAGTAACCAGCCCAGTGGAGAGCAGTAACCACCCCAGTGTAACCAACCAGCCCAGTGGAGAGCAGTAACCAGCCCAGTGGAGAGCAGTAACCAGCCCAGTGGAGACCAGTAACCAGCCCAGCCCAGTGGAGAGCAGTAACCAGCCCAGTGGAGAACAGTAACCAGCCTAGTGGAGAGCAGTAACCAGCCCAGTGGAGATCAGTAACCAGCCCAGTGGAGAGCAGTAACCAGCCCAGTGGAGAGCAGTAACCAGCCCAGCCCAGTGGAGAGCAATAACCAGCCCAGTGGAGAGCAGTAACCTGCCCAGTGGAGAGCAGTAACCAGCCCAGTGGAGAGCATTAACCAGCCCAGTGGAGAGCAGTAACCAACCCAGCCCAATGGAGAGCAGTAACCATCCCAGTGGAGATTAGTAACCAACCCAGCCCAGTGGAGAGCAGTAACCAGCCCAGTGGAGAGCAGTAACCAGCCCAGTGGAGAACAGTAACCAGCCCAGTGGAGAGCAGTAACCAGCCCAGTGGAGAGCAGTATCCAGCCCAGTGGAGAACAGTAACCAGCCCAGTGGAGAGCAGTAACCAGCCCAGTGGAGAGCAGTAACCAGCCCAGCCCAGTGGAGAGCAGTAACCAGCCCAGTGGAGATCAGTAACCAGCCCAGTGGAGAGCAGTAACCAGCCCAGTGGAGAGCAGTAACCAGCCCAGCCCAGTGGAGAGCAGTAACCAGCCCAGTGGAGAGCAGTAACCAGCCCAGTGGAGAGCAGTAACCAGCCCAGTGGAGAGCATTAACCAGCCCAGTGGAGAGCAGTAACCAACCCAGCCCAATGGAGAGCAGTAACCATCCCAGTGGAGAGCAGTAACCAACCCAGCCCAGTGGAGAACAGTAACCAGCCCAGTGGAGAACGGTAACCAGCCCAGTGGAGAACGGTAACCAGCCCAGTGGAGAACGGTAACCAGCCCAGTGGAGAGCAGTAACCAGCCCAGTGGAGAGCAGTAACCAGCCCAGTGGAGAACGGTAACCAGCCCAGTGGAGAACGGTAACCAGCCCAGTGGAGAGCAGTAACCAGCCCAGTGGAGAGCAGTAACCAGCCCAGTGGAGAGCAGTAACCAGCCCAGTGGAGAGCAGTAACCAGCCCAGTGTAACCAACCAGCCCAGTGTAACCAACCAGCCCAGTGTAACCAACCAGCCCAGTGTAACCAACCAGCCCAGTGGAGAGCAGTAACCAGCCCAGTGTAACCAACCAGCCCAGTGTAACCAACCAGCCCAGTGTAACCAACCAGCCCAGTGGAGAGCAGTAACCAGCCCAGTGGAGAGCAGTAACCAGCCCAGTGGAGAGCAGTAACCAGCCCAGTGTAACCAACCAGCCCAGTGGAGATCAGTAACCAGCCCAGTGTAACCAACCAGCCCAGTGTAACCAACCAGCCCAGTGTAACCAACCAGCCCAGTGGAGAGCATTAACCAGCCCAGTGTAACCAACCAGCCCAGTGTAACCAACCAGCCCAGTGTAACCAACCAGCCCAGTGTAACCAACCAGCCCAGTGTAACCAACCAGCCCAGTGGAGAGCAGTAACCAGCCCAGTGTAACCAACCAGCCCAGTGGAGAGCAGTAACCAGCCCAGTGTAACCAACCAGCCCAGTGTAACCAACCAGCCCAGTGTAACCAACCAGCCCAGTGTAACCAACCAGCCCAGTGTAACCAACCAGCCCAGTGTAACCAACCAGCCCAGTGTAACCAACCAGCCCAGTGTAACCAACCAGCCCAGTGTAACCAACCAGCCCAGTGTAACCAACCAGCCCAGTGTAACCAACCAGCCCAGTGTAACCAACCAGCCCAGTGTAACCAACCAGCCCAGTGTAACCAACCAGCCCAGTGTAACCAACCAGCCCAGTGTAACCAACCAGCCCAGTGGAGAGCAGTAACCAGCCCAGTGTAACCAACCAGCCCAGTGTAACCAACCAGCCCAGTGAAAACCTACTATGTGTTGATGTCGTTGTTTGTGGATGCTGGTGTGTAATGTGCGTTTATGTGGTTTTGTTTGTTTTATAATGACACACTTGTTCTCACATATTCAGCCCCAGACAGTCTGACATTACACTGCTACTCCGACCACTTCCAGAGTCAGGAAAACTATGCAGCAATTTCAGCCCTTTTCTCTTTCTGTTTTTAGCCCAAATCATTTCACTGCCGCTCTCCCCTCATCCACCTCCATGTCCCCCAAGAGGAATAAAACCTGATAAAACAGCCTGATTATTCCACCATGTTGTAGAGGGGAAAAGTCTTAAGGGATGCATCCCAAATGGCACCCTATTCCCTATATAGTGCACTACTTTAGACCGGGACTGGCACCCTATTCCCCTACATAGTGCATGGGCCCTGGTCACAAGTAATGCACTATATAGGGGATAGGGTGACATTTGGGACGCAAATCTTAATACTGCAGCCACCCACCCATTCTGCTTTCCTCTCCCATACGGAACCTGGAATTAATATCTGATGGAGTGTTTTCAGGGGGGAGGATTTTGCTCAAGTGAGCTTGGCTTTTGTAAAACAGCCGAGTTGAGAGGAGAGGGACCTTACCTTGTGTAGTGGTGCATGACGGTAGGCATTAGCGAGATGATTCCCATTGGGGAAGACCACAACCAACCAGGAAGCCTTTAGCTATACATGCCTAAAGGCCTCCTCAGTTAGCGGTGTGCCAGGAAGCCTTTAGCTATACATGCCTAAAGGCCTCCTCAGTTAGCGGTGTGCCAGGAAGCCTTTAGCTATACATGCCTAAAGGCCTCCTCAGTTAGCGGTGTGCCAGGAAGCCTTTAGCTATACATGCCTAAAGGCCTCCTCAGTTAGCGGTGTGCCAGGAAGCCTTTAGCTATACATGCCTAAAGGCCTCCTCAGTTAGCGGTGTGCCAGGAAGCCTTTAGCTATACATGCCTAAAGGCCTCCTCAGTTAGCGGTGTGCCAGGAAGCCTTTAGCTATACATGCCTAAAGGCCTCCTCAGTTAGCGATGTGCCATAGAGCGTATGTTATTAACGCTGGATTCATCACACCTGGTTTGTTTGTAGGTTTACCAGTATTTTGGTGTCTGTCTTGATGTTGTTTCCTTGAGTTCCATTCAGAAAGAGGATTTCGTTTTAGTCGTAGAATGAGTCATAGAACAAGTTCCAGAACGAGTTCCAGAATGAGGTGTAGAATGAGGTGTAGAATGAGTTGTAGAATGAGGTGTAGAATGAGTTGTAGAATGAGGTGTAGAATGAGGTGTAGAATGAGTTGTAGAATGAGGTGTAGAATGAGTCGTAGCATGAGTTGTAAAATGAGGTGTAGAATTAGTCGTAGAACGAGTTCCGGAATGAGTTGTAGAATGAGTTGTAGAATGAGGTGTAGAATGAGGTGTAGAATGAGTTATAGAATGAGGTGGAGAATGAGGTGTAGAATTAGTTGTTTTAGAATGAGTTGTTTTAGAATGAGTTGTTTTAGAATGAGTTGTAGAATGAGTTGTAGAATGAGGTGTAGAATGAGTTCCAGAATGAGGTGTAGAATGAGTTCCAGAATGAGGTGTAGAATGAGGTGTAGAATGAGTTATAGAATGAGGTGGAGAATGAGGTGTAGAATTAGTTCCAGAATGAGGTGTATAATGAGTTCCAGAATGAGGTGTAGAATGAGTTCCAGAATGAGGTGTAGAATGAGGTGTAGAATGAGTTATAGAATGAGGTGGAGAATGAGGTGTAGAATTAGTTGTTTTAGAATGAGTTGTTTTAGAATGAGTTGTTTTAGAATGAGTTGTAGAATGAGGTGTAGAATGAGTTGTAGAATGAGGTGTAGAATGAGTTTCAGAATGAGCTGTAGAATGAGGTGTAGAATGAGTCGTAAAATGAGGTGTAGAATGAGGTGTAGAATGAGGTATTTTAGAATGTTGTAGAATGAGTTGTTTTAGAATGAGTTGTAGAATGAGGTGTAGAATGAGTCGTAGAATGAGGTGTAGAATGAGGTATTTTAGAATGTTGTAGAATGAGTTGTTTTAGAATGAGTTGTAGAATGAGTTGTAGAATGAGTCGTAGAATGAGGTGTAGAATGAGTCGTAGAATGAGGTGTAGAATGAGTCGTAGAATGAGTTGTAGAATGAGTTGTTTTAGAATGTTGTAGAATGAGTTGTTTTAGAATGTTGTAGAATGAGTTATTTCAGAATAAGTTGTAGAATGAGTTGTAGAATGAGTTGTAGAATGAGTTGTAGAATGAGTCGTAGAATGAGGTGTAGAATGAGTTGTAGAATGAGTTGTAGAATGAGTCGTAGAATGAGGTGTAGAATGAGGTGTAGAATGAGTTGTAGAATGAGTCGTAGAATGAGTTGTAGAATGAGGTGTAGAATGAGTTGTAGAATGAGTCGTAGAATGAGGTGTAGAATGAGTTGTAGAATGAGTCGTAGAATGAGTTGTAGAATGAGTCGTAGAATGAGTTGTAGAATGAGTCGTAGAATGAGTTGTAGAATGAGGTGTAGAATGAGTTGTAGAATGAGTCGTAGAATGAGGTGTAGAATGAGTTTTAGAATGAGTTTTAGAATGAGTTCCAGAATGAGTCGTAGAATGAGGTGTAGAATGAGTTGTAGAATGAGGTGTAGAACGAGTTGTAGAATGAGGTGTAGAATGAGGTGTAGAATGAGTTTTAAAATGAGTTCCAGAATGAGTCGTAGAATGAGGTGTAGAATGAGTTGTAGAATGAGGTGTAGAACGAGTTGTAGAATGAGGTGTAGAATGAGGTGTAGAATGAGGTGTAGAATGAGGTGTAGAATGAGTTGTAGAATGAGTCGTAGAATGGGGTGTAGAATGAGGTGTAGAATGGGGTGTAGAATGAGGTGTAGAATGAGGTGTAGAATGAGCTGTAGAATGAGTTCCAGAATGAGTTGCGATGATCAGATGTTCTCTATCTGTGGGCCAAGTCTCTCTCCTGGTCCATTTTCCCTCTCCATCCATCATCATTCACCCAAACCGGTCCACCAGCTATCTTTACCACCCCCACCACGGCACTAGTTATATCTGTGGAGGGTGATCTTGGTAGATGGTACTGGACTACTGATTCACGTTGCCTAACCCTGGAGGTGATTTAGACTAGGGTTTCCCCAACCCGTTCCTCAACCCCTTCTCCTTAATGCAACCGCTGTGTCAGATTTCAAATCAACTTTACGGAAAAAGCACACCATGCAATAATCTGAGTACAGCGCTCAGACATAAAAAACAAGCCATACAGATACCCGCCATGTTGTGGAGTCAACAGAAGTCAGGAAATAGCATTATAAATATTCACTTACCTTTGATGATCTTCATCAGAATGCACTCCCAGGAATCCCAGTTCCACAATAAAAGTTTGTTTTGTTCGATAAAATCCATCATTTATGTCCAAATACCTCCTTTTTGTTCACGCGTTTAGTTCACAAATCCAAATTCGTGAGGCGCAAGCATTAGGTCCAGACGAAAGGTCAGTAGAAACATGTCAAACGATGTATAGAATCAATCTTTAAGACGTTTTCAACGTAAATCTTCAATAATGTTCCAATCGGAGAATTCCTTAGAAATGCAATGGAACGTAGGTCTCACTCACGGGCACACGCGTGATCAGCTCATGGCCTTTTGCCAGACCTCTGGTAGAAACAGCTCTCATTCGCCCCCACTTCACAGTAGAAGCCTGAAACAAGGTCCTAAAGACTGTTGACATGTAGTGGAAGCCTTAGGAAGTGCAATCGGACCAAATTTACACTGTATCTTGGATAGGCAAAGAGTTGAAAAACTACAAACCTCAGATTTCCCACTTCCTGGTTGGATTTTTATCTCTATTTTTGCCTGACCTATGAGTTCTGTTATACTCACAGACATCATTTTACAGTTTTAGAAACTTCAGAGTGTTTTCTATCCAAATCTACTAATAATATGCATATCCTAGCATCTGGGCCTGAGTAGCAGGCAGTTTACTCTGGGCACCTTATTCATCCAAGCTACTCGATACTGCCCCCCAGCCATAAGAAGTTTAAGCAGCGCTAGTGGTGATGTCATAACAAGTTACTGTAAAGAGGTTCCATCAAGTGATGATGTCATAACAAGTTACTGTAAAGAGGTTCCATCAAGTGGTGATGTCATAACAAGTTACTGTAAAGAGGTTCCATCAAGTGATGATGTCATAACAAGTTACTGTAAAGAGGTTCCATCAAGTGATGATGTCATAACAAGTAGAATGGAATTATTGAAACAATAAACATGAATACAGTGGACAGTAACGAGAAAGGAAAGGATTTACAACAGACACGTTCACTGTGCTGCCAAGGACAAGACAAGCAGTTATCAGGTGTCTACTGTAGCTCCCTGTATATAAAGTGTAATATTGTCTGGCTTGTCTGGCTTGCTGTCTACTGGCTTACTGTCTACTGGCTTACTGTCTACTGCCTTGCTGTGTGTCTGGCTTGCTGTGTGTGTAAAAATAAGAAGTTTTAGCCAAGCTGTTCTCCGCTGCCTCATCTCAGACCTGTGGAAGGCAGGTGGGAGGGAGGGAGGGAGGGAGGGAGCGAGCGAGGGAGGAGGGGGGAGGGAGGGAGGGGGGGGAAGGAAGTGCCTCATCTCAGACCTGTGGAAGGCAGGTGGGAATTTTAATGTCTCTGTGTGATGGCCGCTGGTGGGGAGTGGACAGACTCTGGAATGAGGAAATACAGGATGCATCAGATCTTCAACTGAGGGAGGGAGGGAGGGAGGGAGGGAGGGAGGAGAGGGAGGAGAGGGAGGGAGGGAGGGAGGGAGGAGAGGGAGGAGAGGGAGGGAGGGAGGGAGGGAGGAGAGGGAGGAGAGGGAGGGAGGGAGGGAGGGAGGGAGGAGAGGGAGGGAGGGAGGGAGGGAGGAGAGGGAGGGAGGGAGGGAGGGAGGAGAGGGAGGGAGAGAGGGAGGGAGGGAGGGAGGGAGGAGAGGGAGGAGAGGGAGGGGAGGGGGTAGGGAGGGAGGGAGGGAGGGAGGGAGGGAGGGGAGGAGAGGGAGGGAGGGAGGAGAGGGAGGGGAGGGAGGGAGGGAGGAAGGGAGGAAGGAGAGGGAGGAAGGGAGGAGAGGGAGGGAGGGAGGAGAGGGAGGGGAGGGAGGGAGGGAGGGAGGGAGGGAGGGAGGGAGGGAGGGAGGGAGGGAAAGGAAGGAAGGAAGGAAGGAAGGGAGGGAGGGAGGGAGGGAGGAGAGGGAGGAAGGGAGGGAGGGAAGGGGTGGAGGAAGGGAGGGAGGGAAGGGGTGAGGGAAGGGAGGGAGGGGGGAGGGAGGAAGGGGAGGGAGGGAGGGAGGGAGGGAAGGAAGGGAGGGGGGAGGGAATGAAGGAAGGGAGGGGGGGGAGGGAGGGAGGGAAGGAAGGGGAGGGAGGAGAGGGAGGGAGGGAGGGAGGAGAGAGAGAGAGGGAGGGAGGGAGGGAAGGGGAGGGAGTGAGGGAGGGAGGGAGGAGAGAGAGAGAGAGGGAGGGAGGAAGGGGAGGGAGGGAGGGAGGGAGGGAGGAGAGAGGGAGGGAGGGAGGGAGGGAGGGAGGGAGGGAGGGAGGGAGGAGAGGGAGGGAGGGAGGCAAGGGAAAGGAGGGAGGGAGGGGGAGGGAGGCAAGGGAAAGGAGGGGGGGAGGGAGGGAGGGAAGGAAGTGGGGAAGGGTGGGGGAGAAGGAAGTTGGAGGGGAGGGGGAAGGGAGGGAAGAAGGGACAGACGTACCGCTAGGTATCTTATTATCTTCAATAATACAGTTTGTCCCTGCTATTATTTACAGCTTCTGAGAGAATTCAGTGATTGTGCTTCGCTCTCTCCTCCCTGCTGGGGAAGACAGGTGGAGGGAGGCAATCTGCAACACTTATTGTCATCTCCTGATAAAGCGTCAGAGGAAAGAAGGAACGAGAAAAAGAGAGAGATCAGGAGGAGGTGGGAAGGAGGTACTGATGGATGGATGGAGGGGAGAAGGGAGAGGAGGAGGGAGAGGAGGTACTGATGGATGGATGGAGGGGAGAAGGGAGAGGAGGAGGGAAGGAGGTACTGATGGATGGATGGAGGGGAGAAGGGAGAGGAGGAGGGAAGGAGGTACTGATGGATGGATGGAGGGGAGAAGGCAGAGGAGGGAAGGAGGTACTGATGGATGGATGGAGGGGAGAAGGGAGAGGAGGAGGGAAGGAGGTACTGATGGATGGATGGAGGGGAGAAGGGAGAGGAGGAGGAAGGAGGTACTGATGGATGGATGGAGGGGAGAAGGGAGAGGAGGAGGGAAGGAGGTACAGGTGGATGGATGGAGGGGAGAGGAGGAGGGAAAGAGGTACTGATGGATGGATGGAGGGGAGAAGAGGAGGGAGGGAAGGAGGTACTGATGGATGGATGGAGGGGAGAGGAGGAGGGAAGGAGGTACTGATGGATGGATGGAGGGGAGAGGAGGAGGGAGGGAAGGAGGTACTGATGGATGGATGGAGGGGAGAGGAGGAGGGAAGGAGGTACTGATGGATGGATGGAGAGGAGGAGGGAAGGAGGTACTGATGGATGGAGGGAAGAAGGGAGAGTAGGAGGGACGGAGGTACTGATGGATGGAGGGGAGAGGAGGAGGGAAGGAGGTACTGATGGATGGATGGAGGGGAGAAGGGAGAGGAGGAGGGAAGGAGGTACTAATGGATGGAGGGGAGAGGAGGAGGGAAGGAGGTACTGATGGATGGAGGGGAGAAGGGAGAGGATGCAGGGGAGGGGTATAGAGAGATGCGGCAGGCAGCATTAGCGTACCAGGGTCGGTAGCTCCGTAGCGCTGACTTGGCCCGTTTTATAACTTCATGTAAATGTAAAACAGGAGAACTGTCACCTCATTTTATTCCACAATCTCTGTCTATGTTAATGATAAAATGGTTTACCTGACACACACACACACACACACACACACACACACACACACACGGCACTAACTCATGTGGAGAACACACTGTTGCTCAGGTTACCATTAGACTTTCTGCTTTTCTCTACGGTAAAGCAATGGAACATGGCCAGTCTATGAACAGTCTATGAACAGTCTATGAACAGTATATGAACAGTCTATGAACAGTCTATGAACAATCTATGAACAGTCTACGAACAGTCTACGAACAGTCTATGAACAGTCTATGAACAGTCTATGAACCATCTGTGAACAGTCTATGAACAGTCTATGAACAGTCTATGAACCATCTGTGAACAGTCTATGAACAGTCTATGAACAGTCTATTAACAGTATATGAACAGTCTATGAACAGTCTATGAACCATCTGTGAACAGTCTATGAACAGTCTATGAACAGTCTATGAACCATCTGTGAACAGTCTATGAACAGTCTATGAACAGTCTATGAACAGTCTATGAACAGTCTATGAACAGTCTATGAACAGTCTATGAACAATCTATGAACAGTCTACGAACAGTATATGAACAGTCTATGAACAGTCTATGAACCATCTATGAACAGTCTATGAACAGTACATTTACAACGTTTGTGTTAATGGGCTCGCTAAACTATTGACCTCTATATGTCTCCTGACTGAACTCCTGACCTCTAAATGATTCCTGACTGAACTCCTGACCTCTAAATGATTCCTGACTGAACTCCTGACCTCTAAATGTCTCCTTGCTGAACTCCTGACCTCTAAATGTCTCCTGTCTGAACTCCTGACCTCTAAATGTCCCCTGACTAAACTCCTGACCTCTAAATGGCTCCTAACTGAACTCCTGACCTCTAAATGGCTCCTGACTGAACTATTGACCTCTAAATGTCTCCTGTCTGAACTCCTGACTTCTAAATGTCTCCTGACTAAACTCCTGACCTCTAAATGGCTCCTGACTAAACTCCTGACCTCTAAATGGCTCCTGACTGAACTCCTGACCTCTAAATGTCTTCTGACTCAGAGGGATGGAAGATTAGTGTACACACCAGGGATGTAACATACGGGACATCATTGTTACAGGACACAGCTAAATACAGCCAGTGGGGAATTAAAAACATCCCTCTCTCCCTCTTTATGTTCAACTGAATTGTAGATGAATGACATTTCAGAAACTGTCATCCTTTTTCACATGATTTGATATCTTTCTCGGCTTCAAGAGCAGAACCTACATCTGTTTGAGCTTGTAAATGTTACAGAATCATCTTGTGAATCATCTCCTCTATGAGTCACTTGGTCCAAACAAGCAGGAGTTGTGAATCATCTCCTCTAGGAGTCAGGTTGTCCAATCAAGCAGGAGTTGTGAATCATCTCCTCTAGGAGTCAGGTTGTCCAATCAAGCAGGAGTTGTGAATCATCTCCTCTAGGAGTCAGGTTGTCCAATCAAGCAGGAGTTGTGAATCATCTCCTCTATGAGTCAGGTTGTCCAAACAAGCAGGAGTTGTGAATCATCTCCTCTTGGAGTCACTTGGTCCAAACA
>NC_048582.1:187500-197500 GCF_013265735.2 Oncorhynchus mykiss | reverse complement strand
AGGGAGAACACTAAACATGATGACATACTCTCCAGGGAGAACACTAAACATGATTATAGACTAAACATGATGACATACTCTCCAGGGAGAACACTAAACATGATGATATACTAACCAGGGAGAACACTAAACATGATGACAGACTAAACATGATGACAGACTAACCAGGGAGAACACTAAACATGATGACAGACTAACCAGGGAGAACACTAAACATGATGACAGACTAAACATGATGACATACTCTCCAGGGAGGACACTAAACATGATGACAGACTAAACAGGGACAACACTAAACATGATGACAGACTAACCAGGGAGAACACTAAACATGATGACAGACTAACCAGGGAGGACACTAAACATGATGACAGACTAACCAGGGAGAACACCAAACATGATGACAGACTGACCAGGGAGGACACTAAACATGATGACAGGCTAAACATGATGACAGACTGACCAGGGAGAACACTAAACATGATGACAGGCTAAACATGATGACATACTCTCCAGGGAGGACACTAAACATGATGACAGACTAAACATGATGACAGACTAACCAGGGAGGACACTAAACATGATGACAGACTAACCAGGGATAACAGTAAACATGATGACAGACTAACCAGGGAGAACACTAATCATGATGACAGACTAAACATGATGACAGACTAACCAGGGAGAGCACTAAACATGATGACAGACTGACCAGGGAGAACTGTAAACATGATGACAGACTAACCAGGGAGAACACTAAACATGATGACAGACTAACCAGGGAGAACACTAAACATGATGACAGACTAAACATGATGACAGACTGACCAGGGAGAACACCAAACATGATGACAGACTAAACAAGATGACAGACTAAACAGGGAGAACACTAAACATGATGACAGTCTAAACATGATGACAGACTAACCAGGGAGAACACTAAACATGATGACAGACTAACCAGTTAGAACTCTAAACATGATGACAGACTAACCAGGGAGGACACTAAACATGATGCCAGACTAACCAGGGAGGACACTAAACATGATGACAGACTAACCAGGGAGAACACTCAACATGATGACAGACTAAACATGATGCCAGACTAAACAGGGAGAACACTAAACATGATGACAGACTAAACATGATGACATACTCTCCAGGGAGGACACTAAACATGATGACAGACTAACCAGGGAGAACACTCAACATGATGACAGACTAACCAGGGAGGACACTAAACATGATGACAGACTAACCAGGGAGAACACTCAACATGATGACAGACTAAACATGATGCCAGACTAAACAGGGAGGACACTAAACATGATGACAGACTAACCAGGGAGGACACTAAACATGATGACAGACTAACCAGGGAGGACACTAAACATGGTGACAGACTAACCAGGGAGACTGTTGTGGGACATGTTGTGGATACAGGGTCTGTGGTTGGTGAGGAAGGGGAGGTTTGAGGTTTTCCTGTAGTTGGTGAGGAAGGGGAGGTTTGAGGTTGTCCTGTAGTTGGTGAGGAAGGGGAGGTTTGATGTTTTCCTGTAGTTGGTGAGGAAGGGGAGGTTTGAGGTTGTCCTGTAGTTGGTGAGGAAGGGGAGGTTTGAGGTAGTCCTGTTGTTGGTGAGGAAGGGGAGGTTTGAGGTTGTCCTGTAGTTGGTCAGGAAGGGGAGGTTTGAGGTAGTCCCGTCGTTGGTGAGGAAGGGGAGGTTTGAGGTAGTCCTGTAGTTGGTGAGGAAGGCGAGGTTTGAGGTTGTCCTGTAGTTGGTGAGGAAGGGGAGGTTTGAGGTTGTCCTGTAGTTGGTGTGGAAGGCGAGGTTTGATGTTGTCCTGTAGTTGGTGAGGAAGAGGAGGTTTGAGGTTGTCCTGTAGTTGGGGAGGTTTGAGGTTGTCCTGTAGTTGGTGAGGACGGGGAGGTTTGAGGTAGTCCTGTTGTTGGTGATGAAGGGGAGGTTTGAGGTTGTCCTGTAGTTGGTGAGGAAGGGGAGGTTTGAGGTAGTCCGGTCGTTGGTGAGGAAGGGGAGGTTTGAGGTAGTCCTGTAGTTGGTGAGGAAGGGGAGGTTTGAGGTTGTCCTGTAGTTGGTGAGGAAGGGGAGGTTTGTGGTTGTCCTGTAGTTGGGAAGGTTTGAGGTTGTCCTGTTGTTGGTGAGGAAGGGGAGGTTTGAGGTTGTCCTGTTGTTGGGGAGGTTTGAGGTTGTCCTGTTGTTGGTGAGGAAGGGTAGGTTTGAGGTTGTCCTGTTGTTGGGGAGGTTTGAGGTTGTCCTGTTGTTGGTGAGGAAGGGGAGGTTTGAGGTTGTCCTGTTGTTGGTGAGGAAGGGGAGGTTTGAGGTAGTCCGGTCGTTGGTGAGGAAGGGGAGGTTTGAGGTAGTCCTGTAGTTGGTGAGGAAGGGGAGGTTTGAGGTTGTCCTGTTGTTGGGGAGGTTTGAGGTTGTCCTGTTGTTGGTGAGGAAGGGGAGGTTTGAGGTTGTCCTGTTGTTGGTGAGGAAGGGGAGGTTTGAGGTTGTCCTGTTGTTGGTGAGGAAGGGGAGGTTTGAGGAAGTCCTGTAGTTGGTGAGGAAGGGGAGGTTTGAGGAAGTCGGTGAGGATCTCAGAGTCCAGGCCCTCTTTCTTCAGTATGGGAGTTACTGCCACAGTTTTCAATGGCAGATGTGAGTGATGCATTTCCAGTGTTGACCACCAGGGGGCAGAGAACATGGAGGCTTTAACTAAGGCAGTGATGATGTTCTCTGATGAAAACTCTCCCCCTCCCTTCCTCCTTCCTCCCGCCCTCCCCTCCTCTCTCTCGTTAACAAGGGAGAAAACTCTCTCCCTCCCTTCCTCCCTCTCTCCCCTCCTCTCTCTCGTTATCAAGGGAGAAAACTCTCTCTCTCCCTCCCTTCCTCCTTCCTTCCTCCCTCCCTCCCCTCCTCTCTCTCGTTAACAAGGGAGAAAACTCTCTCCCTCCCTTCCTCCCTCCCTCCCCTCCTCTCTCTCATCAACAAGGGAGAAAACTCTCTCCCTCCTTTCCTCCTTTTTCCCTCCCTCCCCTCCTCTCTCTCGTTAACAAGGGAGAAAACATGAAGTCTTTTCACAGATAGTGAGGCGTATCTCTGGTCTCTCCCTTCCTTCCTCCCTCCCTCCCCTTTTCTCTCTCTCCCCAGGCGCTCCATCTCTCATTAACGAGACAGCTCTGTTCCTCACCTGGTCTCTCTCTCCCTCTCACTCCAGGCGCTCCATCGGCCCCCAGAAACCTGATCACTTTCATGAACGAGACGGCCCTGTTCCTCACCTGGTCTCTCTCTCCCTCTCTCTCCAGGTGCTCCATCGGCCCCCAGGAACCTGATCTCTCTCATTAACGAGACAGCTCTGTTCCTCACCTGGTCTCTCTCTCCCTCTCACTCCAGGCGCTCCATCGGCCCCCAGAAACCTGATCACTTTCATGAACGAGACGGCCCTGTTCCTCACCTGGTCTCTCTCTCCCTCTCTCTCCAGGTGCTCCATCGGCCCCCAGGAACCTGATCTCTCTCATTAACGAGACGGCTCTATTCCTCACCTGGTCTCCGCCTAGCGACAGCGGTGGCAGGAAGGACCTCACTTATAACATAATGTGCCAGCGCTGTGGCAGTGGCGCCTCCGGTGGCGAGGAGGACTGTGAGCCGTGTGAGACCGACCTGCGCTTCGTACCACGCCTACTGGGCCTCACCGGGACCTCGGTGGCTATTCTGGACTTTGCCACACACGCCAACTACACCTTCCACGTAGAGACGGTCAATGGAGTGTCTGGACTGGGAGGAAACACCAGACCCCTGGCTAACATCACTGTTACTACTGACCAGACTGGTGAGTACTGACCAGACCCCTGGCTAACATCACTGTTACTACTGACCAGACTGGTGAGTATTGACCAGACCCCTGGCTAACATCTCTGTTACTACTGACCAGACTGGTGAGTACTGACCAGACCCCTGGTTAACATCTCTGTTACTACTGACCAGACTGGTGAGTACTGACCAGACCCCTGGTTAACATCTCTGTTACTACTGACCAGACCCCTGGTTAAAATCACTGTTACTACTGACCAGACTGGTGAGTACTGACCAGACCCCTGGTTAACATCTCTGTTACTACTGGCCAGACCCCTGGTTAACATCATTGTTACCACTGACCAGACTGGTGAGTACTGACCAGACCCCTGGTTAACATCTCTGTTACTACTGACCAGACTGGTGAGTACTGACCAGACCCCTGGTTATCATCACTGTTACTACTGACCAGACCCCTGGTTAACATCACTGTTACTACTGACCAGACTGGTGAGTACTGACCAGACCCCTGGTTAACATCTCTGTTACTACTGACCAGACCCCTGGTTAACATCACTGTTACTACTGACCAGACTGGTGAGTACTGACCAGACCCCTGGTTATCATCACTGTTACTACTGACCAGACCCCTGGTTAACATCACTGTTACTACTGACCAGACTGGTGAGTATTGACCAGACCCCTGGTTAGCATCTCTGTTACTACTGACCAGACTGGTGAGTACTGACCAGACCCCTGGTTAACATCTCTGTTACTACTGACCAGACTGGTGAGTACTGACCAGACCCCTGGTTAACATCTCTGTTACTACTGACCAGACCCCTGGTTAACGTCTCTGTTACTACTGACCAGACTGGTGAGTACTGACCAGACCCCTGGTTAACATCTTTGTTACTACTGACCAGACCCCTGGTTAACATCTCTGTTACTACTGACCAGACTGGTGAGTATTGACCAGACCCCTGGTTAGCATCTCTGTTACTACTGACCAGACTGGTGAGTACTGACCAGACCCCTGGTTAACATCTCTGTTACTACTGACCAGACTGGTGAGTACTGACCAGACCCCTGGTTAACATCTCTGTTACTACTGACCAGACCCCTGGTTAACGTCTCTGTTACTACTGACCAGACTGGTGAGTACTGACCAGACCCCTGGTTAACATCTTTGTTACTACTGACCAGACCCCTGGTTAACATCTCTGTTACTACTGACCAGACCCCTGGTTAACATCACTGTTACTACTGACCCGACTGGTGAGTACTGACCAGACCCCTGGTTAACATCTCTGTTACTACTGACCAGACTGGTGAGTACTGACCAGACCCCTGGTTAACATCTCTGTTACTACTGACCAGACCCCTGGCTAACATCACTGTTACTACTGACCAGACTGGTGAGTACTGACCAGACCCCTGGTTAACATCTCTGTTACTACTGACCAGACCCCTGGTTAACATCTCTGTTACTACTGACCAGACCCCTGGATAACATCACTGTTACTACTGACCAGACTGGTGAGTACTGACCAGACCCCTGGTTAACATCACTGTTACTACTGACCAGACTGGTGAGTACTGACCAGACCCCTGGTTAACATCACTGTTACTACTGACCAGACTGGTGAGTACTGACCAGACCCCTGATTAACATCACTGTTACTACTGACCAGACTGATGAGTACTGACCAGACCCCTGGTTAACATCACTGTTACTACTGACCAGACCCCTGGTTAACATCACTGTTACCACTGACCAGACTGGTGAGTACTGACCAGTCCCCTGGTTAACATCACTGTTACTACTGACCAGACTGGTGAGTACTGACCAGACCCCTGGTTATCATCACTGTTACTACTGACCAGACCCCTGGTTAACATCACTGTTACTACTGACCAGACTGGTGAGTACTGACCAGACCCCTGGTTAACATCACTGTTACTACTGACCAGACCCCTGGTTAGCATCTCTGTTACTACTGACCAGACCCCTGGTTAACATCTCTGTTACTACTGACCAGACCCCTGGCTAACATCACTGTTACCACTGACCAGACTGGTGAGTACTGACCAGACCCCTGGTTAACATCACTGTTACTACTGACCAGACCCCTGGTTAACATCACTGTTACCACTGACCAGACTGGTGAGTACTGACCAGAACCCTGGTTAACATCACTGTTACTACTGACCAGACTGGTGAGTACTGACCAGACCCCTGGTTAACATCACTGTTACTACTGACCAGACCCCTGGTTAGCATCTCTGTTACTACTGACCAGACCCCTGGTTAACATCTCTGTTACTACTGACCAGACCCCTGGCTAACATCACTGTTACCACTGACCAGACTGGTGAGTACTGACCAGACCCCTGGTTAACATCACTGTTACTACTGACCAGACCCCTGGTTAACATCACTGTTACCACTGACCAGACTGGTGAGTACTGACCAGACCCCTGGTTAACATCACTGTTACTACTGACCAGACCCCTGGCTAACATCACTGTTACCACTGACCAGACTGGTGAGTACTGACCAGACCCCTGGTTAACATCACTGTTACTACTGACCAGTCCCCTGGTTAACATCACTGTTACTACTGACCAGACTGGTGAGTACTGACCAGACCCCTGGTTAACATCACTGTTACTACTGACCAGACTGGTGAGTACTGACCAGACCCCTGGTTAACATCACTGTTACTACTGACAAGACTGATGAGTACTGACCAGACCCCTGGTTAACATCACTGTTACTACTGACCAGACCCCTGGTTAACATCACTGTTACCACTGACCAGACTGGTGAGTACTGACCAGTCCCCTGGTTAACATCACTGTTACTACTGACCAGACTGGTGAGTACTGACCAGACCCCTGGTTATCATCACTGTTACTACTGACCAGACCCCTGGTTAACATCACTGTTACTACTGACCAGACTGGTGAGTACTGACCAGACCCCTGGTTAACATCACTGTTACTACTGACCAGACCCCTGGTTAGCATCTCTGTTACTACTGACCAGACCCCTGGTTAACATCTCTGTTACTACTGACCAGACCCCTGGCTAACATCACTGTTACCACTGACCAGACTGGTGAGTACTGACCAGACCCCTGGTTAACATCACTGTTACTACTGACCAGACCCCTGGTTAACATCACTGTTACATCTGACCAGACTGGTGAGTACTGACCAGAACCCTGGTTAACATCACTGTTACTACTGACCAGACTGGTGAGTACTGACCAGACCCCTGGTTAACATCACTGTTACTACTGACCAGACTGGTGAGTACTGACCAGATCCCTGGCTAACATCACTGTTACTACTGACCAGACTGGTGAGTACTGACCAGACCCCTGGTTATCATCACTGTTACTACTGACCAGACCCCTGGTTAGCATCTCTGTTACTACTGACCAGACTGGTGAGTACTGACCAGACCCCTGGTTAACATCTCTGTTACTACTGACCAGACTGGTGAGTACTGACCAGACCCCTGGTTAACATCTCTGTTACTACTGACCAGACCCCTGGTTAACATCACTGTTACTACTGACCAGACTGGTGAGTACTGACCAGACCCCTGGTTAACATCACTGTTACTACTGACCAGACTGATGAGTACTGACCAGACCCCTGGTTAACATCACTGTTACTACTGACCAGACCCCTGGTTAACATCACTGTTACCACTGACCAGACTGGTGAGTACTGACCAGTCCCCTGGTTAACATCACTGTTACTACTGACCAGACTGGTGAGTACTGACCAGACCCCTGGTTATCATCACTGTTACTACTGACCAGACCCCTGGTTAACATCACTGTTACTACTGACCAGACTGGTGAGTACTGACCAGACCCCTGGTTAACATCACTGTTACTACTGACCAGACCCCTGGTTAGCATCTCTGTTACTACTGACCAGACCCCTGGTTAACATCTCTGTTACTACTGACCAGACCCCTGGCTAACATCACTGTTACCACTGACCAGACTGGTGAGTACTGACCAGACCCCTGGTTAACATCACTGTTACTACTGACCAGACCCCTGGTTAACATCACTGTTACCACTGACCAGACTGGTGAGTACTGACCAGAACCCTGGTTAACATCACTGTTACTACTGACCAGACTGGTGAGTACTGACCAGACCCCTGGTTAACATCACTGTTACTACTGACCAGACTGGTGAGTACTGACCAGATCCCTGGCTAACATCACTGTTACTACTGACCAGACTGGTGAGTACTGACCAGACCCCTGGTTATCATCACTGTTACTACTGACCAGACCCCTGGTTAGCATCTCTGTTACTACTGACCAGACTGGTGAGTACTGACCAGACCCCTGGTTAACATCTCTGTTACTACTGACCAGACTGGTGAGTACTGACCAGACCCCTGGTTAACATCTCTGTTACTACTGACCAGACCCCTGGTTAACATCACTGTTACTACTGACCAGACTGGTGAGTACTGACCAGACCCCTGGTTATCATCACTGTTACTACTGACCAGACCCCTGGTTAACATCACTGTTACTACTGACCAGACTGGTGAGTATTGACCAGACCCCTGGTTAGCATCTCTGTTACTACTGACCAGACTGGTGAGTACTGACCAGACCCCTGGTTAACATCTCTGTTACTACTGACCAGACCCCTGGTTAACGTCTCTGTTACTACTGACCAGACTGGTGAGTACTGACCAGACCCCTGGTTAACATCTCTGTTACTACTGACCAGACTGGTGAGTACTGACCAGACCCCTGGTTAACATCACTGTTACTACTGACCAACAAGTTCTCATTTGCAACTGCGACCTGGCCAAGATAAAGCATAGCAGTGTGAACAGACAACACAGAGTTACACATGGAGTAAACAATTAACAAGTCAATAACACAGTAGAAAACAAAGGGGGAGTCTATATACAATATGTGCAAAAGGCATGAGGAGGTAGGCGAATAATTACAATTTTGCAGATTAACACTGGAGTGATAAATGATCAGATGGTTATGTACAGGTAGAGATATTGGTGTGCAAAAGAGCAGAAAAATAAATAAATAAAAAACAGTATGGGGATGAGGTAGGTGAAAATGGGTGGGCTATTTACCAATAGACTATGTACAGCTGCAGCGATCGGTTAGCTGCTCAGATAGCTGATGTTTGAAGTTGGTGAGGGAGATAAAAGTCTCCAACTTCAGCGATTTTTGCAATTCGTTCCAGTCACAGGCAGCAGAGTACTGGAACGAAAGGCGGCCAAATGAGGTGTTGGCTTTAGGGATGATCCGTGAGATACACCTGCTGGAGCGCGTGCAACGGATGGGTGTTGCCATCGAGTACTGACCAGACCCCTGGTTAGCATCTCTGTTACTACTGACCAGACCCCTGGTTAACATCTCTGTTACTACTGACCAGACCCCTGGTTAGCATCTCTGTTACTACTGACCAGACCCCTGGTTAACATCTCTGTTACTACTGACCAGACCCCTGGCTAACATCACTGTTACCACTGACCAGACTGGTGAGTACTGACCAGACCCCTGGTTAACATCACTGTTACTACTGACCAGACCCCTGGTTAACATCACTGTTACCACTGACCAGACTGGTGAGTACTGACCAGAACCCTGGTTAACATCACTGTTACTACTGACCAGACTGGTGAGTACTGACCAGACCCCTGGTTAACATCACTGTTACTACTGACCAGACTGGTGAGTACTGACCAGATCCCTGGCTAACATCACTGTTACTACTGACCAGACTGGTGAGTACTGACCAGACCCCTGGTTATCATCACTGTTACTACTGACCAGACCCCTGGTTAGCATCTCTGTTACTACTGACCAGACTGGTGAGTACTGACCAGACCCCTGGTTAACATCTCTGTTACTACTGACCAGACTGGTGAGTACTGACCAGACCCCTGGTTAACATCTCTGTTACTACTGACCAGACTGGTGAGTACTGACCAGACCCCTGGTTAACATCTCTGTTACTACTGACCAGACCCCTGGCTAACATCACTGTTACTACTGACCAGACTGGTGAGTACTGACCAGACCCCTGGTTAACATCTCTGTTACTACTGACCAGACCCCTGGTTAACATCACTGTTACCACTGACCAGACTGGTGAGTACTGACCAGACCCCTGGTTAACATCACT